>NC_067402.1:56294347-56594347 GCF_016432865.1 Antechinus flavipes | reverse complement strand
TTTGTCAATAAAAAGTTTTAATTTTTTTTTTAAAGAGAGATTTGCAAAGGATGGTTCAAAGGGATCACAATAATTTTTTTAATGGTTAAAAAAAAAAGAATATGGTTCCTCTCTTAGCAATGGCTATGGGATCGTTGGACTTCTTTGTTCTTCACTCTTTCTATGACTTCTCATTGGCTGGGGTGAACCCATAGCTCACCCAGAAAATGAAAGGAGCAGCTACAGTATATGAAGATGCAATTGTTTTAGCTTTTAAGTCTCTACTCATTATTGCCATCATAAAGTAACCATTTTCCTCGACTGGCCAACATATAAGAAAATTTGTCAGAATTCTAGTTCATTCAATGATATCAATGTTAAGTTTTTACCCTATAAAATATAACGAACTAAATGATGGAGGAAATAAATAAAAAAGATTTCTACTTTTGTGGAGCATGCAATCTTAACATAGGAGAGAGAAAAAAAGATAATTAAAAACCATAATATAATATAAGTAATCATGATGATATAAAATTCAATCCTATTTCACAACAAACTCATGACAAGATTAAATCTTATTTTCATTTAACAGATGAAAAAAAAATCTGATGTACATGTACTTAAACAAGTTTTTCATACTAGAACCAGTAAAGGATTTTTGAGGCAAGTCTCTCCTAGCTTGAAGTCCAGTGTATTTTTTACTCTGTAACAAGAATGTAAATTAGAATACAATATGGGCACATAATTCTGTCATGTCAGAAGAAAGAGAAATCACTTTCAGCTGCACAATAGGAGGAGGTTTGTAAGCATCAAGGAAGGTTTCATTAAAGTGTTGCTATTTGAGTAGAGTTCTTAAATGAAAACACTGGTAGCAAAGAATAGGGGAAAAGGGCCCCCCAAGCACACAGAGGTATAAGTAAAGAATGGAATTTAGAAGTGAGAGTTAATTTTTAAAAGTTAGCACAAATCTCTGAATCAGAAAGAGGGGCAATCTATAATGAATTTATACTGTGTTTTATACTCCTAAAATTTACCTCTTTTTCCTAGAAGTAGCTGCTAACAGAGGAGTTAATAGCTTCTAAATGAAAATTAATATGACAAGTGTCTATGGTTTATACTGAAATCATAAGAGGTGACATTCTCAGATCCTTCCTGAGATGTCATGTTCTCGGCAGTCAGTTGCTCAATCACATTCCAACATTTTTTTTTAACAGCAACTGATAGAACAAAAGAAAACTGGCTAGATCTTTACAAGAAATAAAAGGCTTTTTGTATGCAGCTTGCAGTTTTTGAGCAAAATATCCTGGATGCATTCTTTTCATGACTCCTTTTGCCTTCAGGTATTAGGTTTAAAATTGGGACCTCAGGACCATGCAACTTGAATGCAACCAATTTGGACAATGAGCTTACACAGACATTTTAATCCTTTTGTGGATCAGAGCTTTGGTTTTCTTTATCTAGAGAAATCACAGGAATGCAAGGAGAAAATGGGGCCCTGCTTCTTCAAGTTCACATTGGTAGATTACAAATGAAGTTCATTGACCTCTGATCCTTGCAACTTGGAGATTTAAAAGCAGGATTCTCCAAGCATGAAACTTGGAAGGAAGAAGGGAGGGAAGGGGAAATCTGAACCAAAGTCATGGATATTTTACAGACTTTACAGAGTTTGTTTGCTCTGTCTGGGAAAATCCTATTTGCTCTTTCTGTAAAAAAGAGGGAGCTTTCCACTACACTTCAGTTGATTAAGGCACATACAAAGGTTTTTTTTTTAATTTTTATTTAATAACTACTTTATATTGACAGAATCCATGCCAGGGTAATTTTTTTTTTTACAACATTATCCCTTGCACTCGTTTCTGTTCCGATTTTTTTTCCCTTCCCTCCCTCCACCCCCTCCCCTAGATGGCAAGCAGTCCTTTATATGTTGGATATGTTGCAGTATATCCTAGATACAATATATGTTTGCAGAACCGAACAGTTCTCTTGTTGCATAGGAAGAATTGGATTCAGAAGGTATAAATAACCCGGGAAGAAAAACAAAAATGCAGATAGTTCACATTCGTTTCCCAGTGTTCTTTCTTTGGGTGTAGCTGCTTTTGTCCGTCATTTATCAATTGAAACTCAGTTAGGTCTCTTTGTCAAAGAAATCCACTTCCATCAAAATATGTCCTCATACAATATCGTTGTCGAAGTGTATAATGATCTCCTGGTTCTGCTCATTTCACTTAGCATCAGTTCATGTAAGTCTTGCCAGTCCTCTCTGTATTCATCCTGCTGGTCATTTCTTACAGAACAATAATATTCCATAACATTCATATACCACAATTTACCCAGCCATTCTCCAATTGATGGGCATCCATTCATTTTCCAGTTTCTAGCCACTACAAACAGGGCTGCTACAAACATTTTGGCACATACAGGTCCCTTTCCCTTCTTTAGTATTTCTTTGGGATATAAGCCCAATAGAAACACTGCTGGATCAAAGGGTATGCACAATTTCATAATTTTTGGGGCATAATTCCAGATTGCTCTCCAGAATGGTTGGATTCGTTCACAACTCCACCAACAATGCATTAGTGTCCCAGTTTTCCCGCATCCCCTCCAACATTCATCATTATTTTTTCCTGTCATCTTAGCCAATCTGACAGGTGTGTAGTGGTATCTCAGAGTTGTCTTAATTTGCATTTCTCTGATCAATAATGATTTGGAACACTCTTTCATATGAGTGGTAATAGTTTCAATTTCATCCTCTGAAAATTGTCTGTTCATATCCTTTGACCATTTATCAATTGGAGAATGGCTTGATTTCTTATAAATTTGAGTCAGTTCTCTATATATTTTGGAAATGAGGCCTTTATCAGAACCTTTAACTGTGAAGATGTTTTCCCAGTTTGTTGCTTCCCTTCTAATCTTGTTTGCATTAGTTTTGTTTGTACAAAGGCTCTTTAATTTGATGTAATCAAAATTTTCTATTTTGTGATCAGTAATGGTCTTTAGTTCATCTTTGGTCACAAATTTCTTTCTCCTCCACAAGTCTGAGAGATAAACTATTCTATGTTCCTCTAATTTATTTATAATCTCGTTTTTTATGCCTAGGTCATGGACCCATTTTGATCTTATCTTGGTATATGGTGTTAAGTGTGGGTCCATGCCTAACTTCTGCCATACTAATTTCCAATTGTCCCAGCAGTTTTTATCAAATAATGAATTCTTTTCCCAGAAGTTAGGGGCTTTGGGTTTGTCAAACACTAAATTGCTATAGTTGACTATTCTGCCTTGTGAAATTAACCTTTTCCACTGATCCACTAATCTATTTCTTAGCCAATACCAAATGGTTTTGATGACTGCTGCTTTATAATATAATTTTAGATCAGGTACAGCTAGGCCACCTTCATTTGATTTTTTTTTCATTAATTCCCTTGAGATTCTCGACTTTTTATTGTTCCATATGAATTTTGTTGTTTTTTTTTTTTTAGATCATTAAAATATTTTCTTGGAAGTCTGATTGGTATAGCACTAAATAAATAGATTAGTTTAGGGAGTATTGTCATCTTTATTATGTTCGCTCGGCCGATCCAAGAGCACTTAATATTTTTCCAATTATTTAAGTCTGACTTTATTTGTGTGGAGACTTTTTTATAATTTTGCTCATATAATTCCTGACTTTCCTTTGGTAGATAGATTCCCAAATATTTTATGGTATCAACAGTTATTCTGAATGGAATTTCTCTTTGTATCTCTTGCTGTTGGGTTTTGTTGGTGATGTATAAAAATGCTGAGGATTTATGGGGATTTATTTTATAGCCAGCTACTTTGCTAAAATTATGAATTATTTCTAATAGCTTTTTAGTAGAATCTCTGGGGTTCTCTAGGTATACCATCATATCATCTGCAAAGAATGATAGTTTGGTTTCCTCATTGCCTACTCTAATTCCTTTAATATCTTTCTCGACTCTTATTGCCGAGGCTAGTGTTTCTAATACGATATTAAATAATAATGGTGATAGTGGGCAACCTCGCTTCACTCCAGATCTTAGTGGGAAAGGTTGCAGTTTTTCCCCATTGCATATGATGCTTACTGATGGTTTTAAATATATGCTCCTGACTATTTTAAGGAAAAGTCCATTTATTCCTATGCTCTCAAGTGTTTTTATTAGGAATGGATGTTGGATTTTATCAAATGCTTTTTCTGCATCTATTGAAGTGATCATATGGTTTTTGTTTGTTTGGTTATTGATACAGTCAATTATGCTAATAGTTTTCCTAATATTGAACCAGCCCTGCATTCCTGGTATAAATCCTACTTGGTCATAGTATATTATCCTGGTGATGATTTTCTGTAATCTTTTTGCTAATTTTTTATTTAAGATTTTAGCATCAATATTCATTAGGGAGATTGGTCTATAATTTTCTTTCTCTGTTTTCAGCCTACCTGGTTTAGGTATCAGTACCATGTCTGTGTCATAAAAGGAGTTTGGTAGGACTCCTTCAATCCCTATTTTTTCAAATAGTTTATTTAGCATTGGAGTTAATTGTTCTTTAAATGTTTGGTAGAATTCACATGTAAATCCATCTGGTCCTGGGGATTTTTTCTTAGGGAGTTGATTGATAGTTTGTTCTATTTCTTTTTCTGAGATGGGACTGTTTAGGATATTTACTTCTTCCTCTGTTAGTTTGGGCAAGCTATATTTTTGGAGGTATTTTTCTATTTCATTTAAGTTGTCGAATTTATTGGCATAAAGTTGGGCAAAGTAACTCCTAATTATTGCTCTAATTTCCTCTTCGTTAGTGGCGAGTTCTCCCTTTTCATTTTTAAGACTAACAATTTGATTTTCCTCTTTCCTTTTTTTAATCAGATTTACTAAGGGTTTGTCTATTTTGTTGGTTTTTTCATAGAAGCAACTCTTAGTTTTATTAATTAATTCAATAGTTTTTTTACTTTCAATTTTATTGATCTCTCCTTTTATTTTTAGAATTTCAAGTTTAGCGTCCGACTGGGGGTTTTTAATTTGTTCCGTTTCTAGCATTTTTAGTTGCAAACCCAATTCATTGACCTTCTCTTTCTCTATTTTATACAAATAGGCCTCTAGAGATATGAAATTTCCCCTTATTACCGCTTTGGCTGCATCCCATACATTTTGGTATGATGTCTCATTATTATCGTTTTCTTGGGTGAAGTTATTAATTATGTCTATGATTTGCTGTTTCACCCAATCATTCTTTAGTATGAGATTATTTAGTTTCCAATTATTTTTTGGTCTACTTCCCCCTGGTTTTTTGTTGAATGTAATTTTCATTGCATCGTGGTCTGAAAAGGATGCATTTACTATTTCTGCCTTACTGCATTTGAGTTTGAGGTTTTTATGTCCTAATATATGGTCAATTTTTGTATAGGTTCCATGAACTGCTGAAAAGAAAGTGTATTCCTTTCTGTCTCCATTACATTTTCTCCAGAGATCTATCATATCTAACTTTTCTAGTATTCTATTTACCTCTTTGACTTCTTTCTTATTTATTTTGTGGTTTAATTTATCTAATTCTGAGAGTGCAAGGTTAAGATCTCCCACTATTATAGTTTTACTGTCTATTTCTTCTTGCAGCTCTCTTAATTTCTCTTTTAAGAATTTAGATGCTACACCACTTGGTGCATATATGTTTAATATAGATAGTGCTTCATTATCCATGCTACCCTTTAGCAAGATATAGTGCCCTTCCTTATCTCTTTTAATTAGATCAATTTTTGCTTTAGCTTGATCTGAGATCAGGATGGCTACCCCTGCTTTTTTGACTTCACCTGAAGCATAGAAGATTTTGCTCCAACCTTTTACCTTTAACCTGCATGTATCTCCCCGCTTCAGGTGTGTTTCCTATAAACAACATATTGTAGGATTCTGGCTTTTAATCCATTCTGCTAACCGCTTCCTCTTTATGGGGGAGTTTACCCCGTTCACATTTATGATTAGAATGACCAATTCTGTATTACTTGCCATCTTGTTAACCCCGGTTTATGCTTTTCTCCCTTCTTTCCCCTTTCCCCCCTTTCCAGTATTAAGCTTGTGAGCACCACTTGCTTCTCACAGCCTTCCCTTTTTAGTATCCCTCCTCCCGCCTTAGAGTTCCTCCTTCTATCTTACCCCTTTCCCTCCCAGTTTCCATATTCCCTTCCTCTTAGCTTATTCCTTCCCTTTTCACTTTTCCCTTCTCACTTTTCAATGAGGTGGGAGAAGTTTCACCATAGATTGAATATGTCTTAAGATTTTTCACTTAAAGCCAATTCTGAAGGCAGTAAGATACCCACTATATTCATCCCCCTCCATTCTTTCTCTCAGATATAATAGGTTTCCTATGCCTCTTCATGAGATGTACTACCCCCACTTTACCCTTTTTCTGGTACAATGTCCTTTCCACATCAATTTCTAGAACAAGGTATACATGTATTCTTTATACATCTATATAGTCGAAATATAGTTCCCAAGATTAATCTTTCCCTTTTTAGATTTCTCTTGAGTTCTATATTTGTAGATCAAACTTTTTGTTAAGTTCTGGCTTTTTCATCAGAAATAGATGAAATTCACTTACTTCGTTGAATGTCCATCTTCTTCCCTAGAAAAGATGCTCATTCTTGCTGGGTAAGTTATTTTTGGTTGCATACCAAGTTCCTTAGCCTTTCGGAATATCATATTCCAGGCCCTTCAGTCTTTTAATGTGGATGCTGCCAGATCCTGGGTGATCCTTATTGTGGCTCCTTGATACTTGAATTGGGTTTTTCTAGCTGCTTGCAATATTTTTTCCTTTATCTGAGGGATCTGGCATTTGGCCACTATATTCCTTGGTGTTTTGATTTTAGGATCCCTTTCAGTGGGTGATCGATGAATCCTTTCAATGTTTATTTTTTTCTTCTGTTCCTATGACTTCTGGGCAGTTCTCTTTGATAATTTCCTGGAAAATAGTGTCCAGGCTCTTTTTTTCATCATGCTTTTCTGGGAGTCCAATGATTCTCAGATTGTCTCTCCTGGATCTGTTTTCCAGGTCTGTTGTCTTCCCCAGAAGGTATTTCACATTCTTTTCCATTGTTTGATTTTTTTGGATTTGCTTGACTGATTCTTCTTGTCTCCTCGAGTCATTCAATTCCAATTGTTCAATTCTGATTTTCAGTGAAGTATTTTCTTCACTCACTTTTTTAAAATCTTTTTCTAATTGTCCCATTGAGTTCTTTTGTTCTGTGGAATTTTTTTCCATTCCGCCAATTTTGTTTTTTAGAGAGCTATTTTCTGTTTCCAGTTCACCAATCCTATTTTTCAAGGATTTTACTTCTTTATCCACTCTCTCTTTAACTGACTTCTCCAGGCTCTTTTGCCAAGCCTCCCTCTCCTTTTCCCAAGTTTCCCTCTCCTTTTGCCAAGCCTCACTCTGCTTTTCCCATTTTTCTTCTAGCTCCCTTGTGAGAGCCTTTTTAATTACTTCTATGAGGTTCATCTGTGCTGAGGAACAGATGATCTCCTCCTTTGGGGATTCACCTGGAGACTGTCTGTTTTTAGTCTCCTCAGGATTTAGAGTCTGCTCTCTATCTGTATAGAAGCTGTCATGGGTTAAAGTCCTCTTCAGTTTCTTGCTCATTCTGTCTAATAATCAAAGACAAACTAGCAAAGAAAAACAGAAAAAACTGGAGTCTTTCTTTGGGGGAGGGGCTGGGTGGTATTACCGAGCTTCCTCTACAGACTGTGGGGGGGGGAGGGGGCAGCAGTGAGGCACTAGCCCGACTGTGCTGCGCCTGTGCTCTGAGATCCCAGAGGGTGCTGAGTTGCTGTGGGGGGGAAGGGGGGGAAGGGGGGGACGGCCAGGTCCCGAGAGACTCCAGCTGTTTGGGGTTGTATTATTCAGCCCCGGTGTTTTTAGCTTCTCTGCTGGGCTGCTGGCTTGCTGCCGGAGCAAAGTACCCAGTCCTGTAGCGAAGCTCTCCCCGCAGAGACGGCTGCGATCACTCCCCACCCCCTCTCCAGTCTGCTCCCATGCTCTCACTGCCGCTGCCCACCTCCTGTGCCCAATCTAAAGCCGTCCCAGCCCTCCAGTAAAGACAGACCTTTCTTGGCGAATCTCAAGGATGGCTTCTCTTGGTAACTATTTGTGGGTTTTTTTTTTCAGTCAAGCATTAATTCAGAGGCTTGTAATGAAATGGATAGTGAGAGAAAGCATGGAGCTACACAGCTATGTGCCTCCTCTCCACCATCTTAACCAGAAGTCCACATACAAAGGTTTTGATACATTAATAAAGTTAATAATATAAAATTGTGGCCATGTTTTTATGAAATATGAATATTTGCCTTGGTGGAATCAGAAGGAGGGAATGTTATTGATTGAGAAGGATAACTGCCAAGCAGCTCAGGACTATTATGAAGCTGAATTGCTAGTTAATCTACAAGTTAATTTGAAGCCACAAACTAAAAGTGAAGGATGAACCAAATCACTGAGAAGGAATCACCCTGAGAAATAATGAAAGGCATGGGAGGCGATTTATTTCTCCTCCTTCCCAATCTTCCCCTGCTTTCACTGGCAATTTCACCTTGACATCAACTGTTAGGAGACACTACATCCAGTAGAGAGTAGATACCCATACTAGACAAATAAGGATTCAGGGAAACTTGGGGGAGAGAGGAAGCAGCCTTGAGGAATAGGAAAAGCTGGCAAAAGAGAAAAGAGCCAGCTATGGAAGAAAGCAGACTCAGGAACCCAACTGCTACAGAGTTAAGTTTCAGCTTTTATATAGAACCCCTACCATGTGTCAGGCACTATGCAAAGCACTATACAAATATCTCATTTGAGCTTCTTAAAAATCCTACTAGATAATATTGTCATTTCCATTTTAATTTAATGAAACCGAGACAAATAGCACATAAGACAAGAGTCACAATATGAATTTGAGGCCAGATTTAAACTCAGGTATTCCTGACTCTAGGTCTAGTGCTCTATCCACCATACCACTTAGGATTATGAAGAAAGAAAGATCTTCTACATCCTGTAGTATTGGGTTGCCTTTGTTAGGCATACATATACTCACAGATACATTCACATTCACAGATACATCTATACTTATTTGCATAAGTTTATGTATACACACATATACATTATTATCTTCTGATTCAGCCAAGAGAGTTTTTCATACTTATAGAAAAAATATTTTGTAGTTGTTCTTCTTACAATGTTATTTTAATAATTCCCTTGCTAAGAAACTACTGGCTTATTTCTAATGGAGAGAACACCAATGAAGGATCTTGAGCTCCTGAGTTAGCATTGTAGAGCATAGGAATGCCTCTAGAACCAAAGTTGGTAGCATCCTCTGAAAACTTATGCCACGAGTATTCACTAGAACATTGGATTGGGAGCTCTTTGAGAGCAGAGGCTTCTTTAAAGTGTCCAAAGGAGACCAAACACAAGATTGTTGGAAGGTTTTTTTGTTTTTATTTTTTATTATTTTTTTTTGGTGAAATCTGTATTCCTGGCACTGGGCACAGTATCTAGCACATCCTAGCTATTTAACAATGCTTGTTAAGCATCCAAGGGCAAGTTAGTGGAGTATTCCCAAATATGGTGAGACATTCCTCTTGTTGAGGAGGGAAGTAGAAGAATAGAGGTTGGGAGAGAGAGTAGCATGATCTTTTACTTCAATTTAGAAACAATACAGATGGAAAAGCCTCTCCACTAACAATTACTCCAATACATATGTATTAGATATTTTCCATATAGAACATGTAGCCTCAGAAAAGAAAGCATATTTCTGGAAACCAAAGCAGTTCTTACTTTCTTATCAACTGGACTGATTGAAGGTCACTTTCAATAGTTTGCTGTTTCTTAGGGGTCAAAAAATAGAAACTCTTGAATCATGGTACACTGAAACAATTAAAGAGGTACATTTAATCAGGAAATGCATATTGTCTTTTTACAAATCCCAAAATAAAAAAAAGCATTATAGATTAGTAAAAAAAAATACATTTTAAGTCATTGTCTTTCAATTTATTTACATGTTTTTGTTACTTTGTGTCACATTAAACATTCAGGAGCATAGAACCATAATAGCAAATCTTTTATTTCATTTATTATAAAGGGCAGAAATATTTTCAGAAACAAAGATTTCCTCATCACCACCTC
Source organism: Antechinus flavipes (assembly GCF_016432865.1). Classification (NCBI taxonomy): domain Eukaryota; kingdom Metazoa; phylum Chordata; class Mammalia; order Dasyuromorphia; family Dasyuridae; genus Antechinus; species Antechinus flavipes. Next base: position 56,584,225 of record NC_067402.1, on the reverse strand, counting down.
ATAGTAGAATATAATAAATGCAAGTGAATAAATTATTTAAAAAATCATAAAACTTAGTAAAATAACTGTAGGAAAGCCATTTCCATATAACTACATGAAGAGCTAACTGGCAAAGATAATCATAAATTTATGAGAAGCCTAGTTAAATGTTTTCAAAAGAGGCCTTTTAGTTTGAGAGATCAAATGCAAAGATGAGTCCAACCTTAGCCCTGTATATATAATCATTTTATTACTACATTGTTAACTGGAATTCTCTAAATAATAATAGTAACCTATTTATTTTGACATTATTTCACTTAGCTATAATAACATGAGTGTGGCCCAAGGCCAATCCCTCTCATTGCAGACAAGAAGAAACTGAGATTTGTAATCCTGAGTTCCAAATTCACATGGATACTATCCAGTAGAATCAGGATTTGAATCCTAGAGAGATGATATAGTTGTTCTTAATAGGGAGTTAGGAGCAAGTAAATAACACTTGCATTTTGCATTTGTTAATTTGTCTTAGTTTGTAAATATACTATTCTAAATATAATTGTCTCAAATGACCTCTAACAAAGAATTGGTTGTAGATGAGATATGATTTTTATGGAGTTCTAAATCACTTATTTTTCAGTTTATATTGAACATATTATACATTAATGTTTATGACTAGGAGATTTTTAGGGATAGATGAGAAGTAACTTTTATTCATTCTGCCCAAATAGCTATATGAGAAAAACAACCATTGAAAAAGTAACATCAGACTAAAAACATGAATACCAACTATATAAATAGGGTCTGACTTGGACTAAGTAGATTAAGAAGACTACCTGACCATGAATATTGTCTGTAGTATATGTTTTCATTTTGGCCATTAGAAAGTATCCATTTCATTTAGATTTTTTGAATTTTAAAAAAATCTAATATTAGTTTTTTATCCAATGTTCATCAGCATATCAAAAGGATCTCTTTTTGTCTCTGGAGGAAAAGCTTCAATATAGAAAAAAAAAAAGTATTAAGTCTACATTTATTTGTCCAGAAATTCTCCTCTGTCCTTTCCAATAGTGTGCTCCCCTCATTTATAGCGAACACTCAAAATGAAACAAAAATTAGCTTACTTCAATCTGGTGACATAAACCATTATAAAAATGTAGAGAGTAAGTAAATAAGATCAAGAGGCTTCTTAATTCCTGTTCATTTTTTTTTTTTTTTGCCATCAGTGTGATATCATCTGCATGTTTCAAATTGTTGATATTTCTCTGGGCAACCTTAATTTTGGCTTTCAATTCATCTAGCTTGGGATTTTTCATGGTGTACTCTGCATAAAAGTTAAATAAATAATATGACAATATACGGCCTTGTATTCATTTTCCCATTTTAAGCCTATCAGTTATTCCATGTTTTATTCTAAATGATGTTCTTGGCTTGATTATAAGTTCTTCAGAAGACAAGTAAGATGATCTGGTACTCTCATCATTTTAGGAAATTACCACATTTTGTTGGGATCCACACAGTGAAAGTCTTTAATATAGTCATTGAATGAGACATAAATGTTTTCCTGGAATTATTTTACTTTCTCTATAATCCAATTAATGTTGGCAATTTGTTTTCTAGTTCCTCTCCCTCTTCAAAAATAAGCTGTTCAATTGGCTAAGATGACAGGGAAAGATAATGATGAATATTGGAAGGAATATGGGAAAATAGGGACACTAAGAAGTTGTTGGTGGACTTTACTATTCTGGAGAGCAATATGGAATTATACTCAAATGGCTATCAAACTGTGCTTACCCTTTGACTCACCCTTTTTGTAGTGGCAAAAAAACTCTGAAAACTGATGGATGCCCATCAGTTGGAGAATGGCTGAATAAGTTATGGTACATGAATGTTATGAAATATTATTGTTCCATAAGAAACGATTAACTTGCCTTCTAGGGGAGAAGATGAGGGAAGAGAGGGAAAAAGAATTTTGATAAATGGGGTTTTGCAGGAGTAAATGCTGAAAACTATCTGTGCATGTGTTTTGCATAGCTAGCAGAATCTAAAATAGAACCTTGCTGGCATGTGAAATGAGCAGAGTTGTTTGGTAATATGAGTAATCTTTAGTGTTGAATTCTATACAGTCAGGTTGCTTCTTTAAGTGTCCCAGTGTACCAAAATGGCTCATAATTATATTCAGTCCAAAGTAGCAGTGCCCTTTCTTTGCAATCCACTGCCTATTGACTGATTCAGTCCATAAGCCTTTTGATCCCTATTCTCTAGAGGGCTCACAAGTTTTTAGACTTCCCCAGTCAAGTGACTTCTACCTCTTATGATTATTGACTTCTTCTTCCATCTAAGGAAATCTAAACTTTGCACCATCTCATTATTGATACATAAAGATGTGAAATCTGAAAAGAAGTTTAGCATGCTAATAGGAAGGTTCAACTCAAACTTAGGGAAACCAGAATTAAAACTCTTGGGCACTTCCTTTAAGTTCAATTGCCTCATCTCTAAAAAATAATAAAAGACTTGGAAGGAGAATCTATTTCACAGGTTGATTTAAAGATCCAGTTGATATAATAGTTTAAAAATATGTAGCAAACATTTAAAAATATATTAATGTGTGCTATTTTTATGTCTAACTGGTACAATTAATAATTATGCTTCTAATAATAATGGGGAATATTTATTATAATTATATGTAAATGTGAACTAGTAATACAATATTTAAATGATATAGGAACTCTCTCCATCAGTGGAGATATATTCCAACTATAACTTAGTAGATAAGTTATAGGGAACTATTTATCTCTCAGGGAGATTGTGATTTACCCAGCATCACATATCTACTAATGTATATTTGATTATAGTCATAAAGTTTTCACTTGTTTTTGACTTCATATGCCTAAGATAAAAAAAAGCTCTGTGGCTATATCTGTGTAGTCCAAGAAGTATATATGAACAATTCTTCAGAAAATTAGAAAATTAGATAAATATAAATAGACAATTTCACAGCTCAGGCTTAAGCCACCCTCTTTCCTGCTCTCACTATTTTAAAATTAAATGTCTGCAGCCAGTTACCTTAGCTTCACACTTAATATTGTATTCATAGAGAACTTTGCAATGATATACATTTAATAGAGCAATTAATGTTAATCATGATGGAACAAGGCTCTCATCTAAACAAAAGTTAGTTATTAATAATGGATACCATATGAACACTAATTGTCTTTGCAGCCAAAGGATGGTACATAATTTGCAGCAGACAAAAATGTATCATATTTTGAAATTTATCACATACTTTACCTACATATCAGATGTTATCATATTTGCATCAAATGTTTTCCATTTTATGCTCATGAATCTTAAATATAAGTGATTTAACAGGACAGGGTTCCTTTGTTTATGGAAGTGGGTCAGCAGGGAATTCACAGGAAATGTACATTCCATTACATACCCAATGAAGCCCAAGGAAAACCAACAACACTTGTTTCTCACTAATCATATATTTTTTTCAATTTTATGGAAACAATTAGCATTTTGGCCATGTGTTATTGTTTGATCATTTCTATGGTACTGTTTTCTTAAGAGAAACCTCTAAAGCTATCACTGCCCTCAATAATTCACAATTCTCTTGAATTTATTTTTTTAATCATGGTCCAATCAATTATATTCTTTTAACCCCATAGAGATTCTTGCATAAAAAAAATCTGTGGAAGCTAGTATGCATGAGTATAATCCTTTACCTTCAGCATGTTGGTTCCCCCTAGCTATAAATTCTGAAAGGCAGCATGTTAGATATATTTACTAGATGGGGCCAGTTCACGTTGGCATGAGTGGATGAATGTGTGTGTGTGTGTGTGTGTGTGTTTTGGAACAACTGTAGTCTTTGCTACTAATAGACCAAAATGAAAAGTCTAAAAATACTTTCATCAATTTATTTTTCCCTTTCAGGGATTTCAAACATTTCATGTGTGTCATATAAATAGTTCATAATAAATATAGTTTTGTGCACTATATCAAAGCCATTTGATGACTTTTTTTGGAAATTGTTATCTAAAATGAGTTTCATGCCTCTTCCTATCCCCTTTTAAATTAACTTTTCTCTCCTTCCCCCTTTCCCCCTTTTCCCCCTCCCTTTTTCCTCCCCTCTCCCCATCCCCCCTTTTCCTTTCTCTCCCCCATCTTCCTCCCCTCTCCTTACCCCTCTCCCTCTTTCTCCCCCTCTTTTTCCCCCTCCCCCCTCCTTTCCTCCCCTCCTCCCTTCCTCCCTTCCTTCCTTCCCTTCAGTTATATCACTTTTAGTTTTAAAAAGGTTACATATTACATAACAGGTTTTTTGGATCACTTTCGCCTTCATTTGACACTTGCCTCTTTAATCTTGTCAGGAAAAGTCCCTTGTGACTATCAAGTGTTGTAATGAGATGCTTTTGATTTCTTTTGCTTTTGCAATCCTAGCTTCATGGTTTTTCTCATTGGTAATAAGGATCAATACCCTTGTCATGATAAAGACCCCTCAGTGGATTTCAGTGGAAAAGCTACGATCCTGATTCCAGTGGAAAAGCCTCTGATCCTGATCCAGTGGAAAAGACTCTTCAACCCAGAAATTAGGGTGAGTGCAACAAAGAAATTTTGTTAGAAGAGTTATAGTAGAATTTCAGCTAAGATGGGAGATATTTAGAAAACAGCCTGTTTCTGTTCAAGGAAAATGTTTAGAGAGCATTGTCAAAGTTATGGAAAGCCAAGGTTTAATTATAAGTTTACAGCAAATCACTGAACTTTTACAAACTGTAAAGGACATATGTCCTTGTTTCTCTCTTGATAAGGAATTAGATCTAAATGAATGGAAATTGGTTGGAGAGGATCTTTATCAATTCTATGATAAAAATGGGCCTAACTCAATAATTAATACATATAATGTAATACAATTGGCTATAAGAAGTTATTTAAGTGATAGAATGATGAAAAGGAAAGTACAGGAGGAAGAAGTGCCAACTGAGATAAAAAGGAAAATCAGGTTTGGTATTTTTAATAATTCAGGGAAGGGGGGAAGTTTAAAAGGGTGGCTAAGACTGAACAGGTTTTTCCTATTATGTCCATTGTTTATTTGTAGATTCCAGAAGGCATAAAAAAATCTCAAACATTTCCTGGAATTTCTTAAAGATGAAGGTTTTGCATTGTATACTATGTCAAGGCTTTCCAATTTATTTACAGCTATTGGAAGAAAGGCAATGACTCCAGAAACTATAGAGAAAAAAATAAGTTTAGTGAACAACATTTCAAGGTGAACATTTCTTATACCTCTGTAAATTATTTCAAAGAAAATATACTAGCAAAATAAGTTCTAGCTAAGTATCACATTCTTCCCTTTATTCTCTCTGTATTAAAGATTTCAGGTCTTCAAAACTTGGGCCTTTTCTTTTGGGAGGGTAAAGTTAAGAATACCATGATAATAAGACTCCTAAAAGCCTGATAAGGTGTTCTTTGCATTTTAAATAACACCAGCAATTTCTAAAATTTTATCACATTCTCCTAACTTACTTTTGTAGCAGTATTTCAAAATCACATAGAAGTACTAATACAAGAATGAAGAGAAGAAATGAGAGAAAAACCCCAATACTTCACAAATGATTAAGGCAATTCATATCCCAAATTGCACTTGTGGTTCCATTCATTGTGGTCCAATTCTGAGGTTCTATTTAATGAATGTCAGACTCTATACAAGTTAGAATTTAAATGAGAAGTGATGCCTAAATGGTTTTTCACATTGCTGGTTAGGCCAATCAAGAGCACAAGTTATATAAGCTGTCACTTCAGTAAAGTCATCCTTAAAATATATTGGAATACGTTTTCAACTACTGAAATTGAGTGTAGCAAAAACTATAAACAATAGCAGGGCAATAAACTCCATAACTTGGGCCCTATATTTCTTTTTTCCCATTAGGAAGTCAAATAAAAAGTTAGAGAATATTAATGCAGTCTTTGTTCACCTTACTTTCTATGACTAACGCTTATTCCTAATAAATAAATAGAAGACAGAAATAATTGTGCTGTTTTCTCAAAGGACAAAGGATTTCCAAACAGTAATACATTGTCCTGTGGTTTCCTTAAAAATTTATTGCTTTTTTAGTGACTGTAGTCATTACTCTGCAGTGTAAATTAAGAAATCAGACAGTAAGAACAATAGAATAATTATGGTGAATTTACTTGTTAATGTTGGTCTTTTGAGTGGTGGGTATATTATAAAAAAATCACATTTTGGAATTCCTGTGCTACTTGGAACTGGTGAGCATTTTTTAACCTCAGAGATTCAATTGAACTGAATCCCACAAGCACTTAGAAAGTCCCTACTATACTATATATAATACTGTGATTCGGATTTCAAATATAAAATTACAGATTTTATAGTTATATCATGTCATTAATAAGCTTATATTTGAATGGATAAGACAACATGCAAATAAATAAATATAAATTGAGAAGATATAAATAAAAAAGGGAGCACTAACAGCGAGGGGGATAAGAAATATCTTCCCACAAGAAGAATCACCTAAGCTGAACTTTGGAAGAAGTTAAGGATTCTAAGAGGTATAAGTAAAAAAGTATATACCTAAGCAAAGGTAAGGAAGAGGCAGATGGAATAACTTCAAAGAACAACAAATAATCCTGTTTACATAGAGCATAGAACATATATAGAAGAATGATATGAAATTGCTTGGAAAGGTAGAATGGACTTTGAAGGTGAAAACTTGTCAACATTTCCCACATGATGCGTTGAGGAAAAGCATAACAACTCCTGTAATTTAGGAAAATCTTATTTGGCAATTGTGCACAGAATATGGATTATTGAAGTGAAAAATAGGAAGCTGGGAATCAAATTAGAAGGCCATTGTAATGGTCCAGATAAGAGGTGATAAGGACTATGGAACTGCCATGTAAATAAAGAAAAGGGGGTCAAACTGTGGAGATAATATGAATCCATGTTCCCTGTTATGGGCCAGAACTCTGTACTTAAAACAAGGATTCTTACAAGGTTCAATGAAAATTCAATGAAATTGATAAGACAATAGTTATCTAGTTTAGTATGGTAATTAATAGTTCTCTAGTTCACTATGTGTACTTAGTACTTGATATAGTTCCACAAGATTGACACCTATTTTACCAGATTCACACCTATGATAATGTAATTAGAATAGAGCGTATAAGCTGGGATAAACTCAGCCAGATTCATTCCATCTTCCACCAGTTTTGTGGCGTCTGACCTGTCCTCCTGCTCCCCCCACTGAAACCAAGACTCCAGGAGACCTCAAGAAAGCTAGTTGGGCCCCAGGCAAGGAAACTAGACTTTGAAGGAGATAATAAAGAATTTGGACTTTAACATCTGGCTATTCTCTATTGGTGATTACTGCATTGAAATGAAGGCTGGTCCAGAGACCTCCAGAAAACCAACTGGAACAGTTCAGTTCCCAAAGTAAAATAAGGAAGACATTTCTCTTACACATATTCTTTTGCAGTGCAGGAATGTAGGCATAGAATACAATATAACGCATTGATTGTTTTTAAGATCTTGATCAATTTTGGTAGATTTCTTTCTTTTTTTTTCTTTAAAAATTCTTAGTTATAGGAGTTATTTTTCTGAGTGGGGACGAACTTTTAATATAATATAATATAATATAATATAATATAATATAATATAATATAATATAATATAATATATATATATACACATACATACACATATGTGTGTGTGTGTGTGTGTGTATTTTAAATTGATGAGGTTTGGCTATTGATTGAATATGACAGTGAAGGAGAAGGAAGAATCAAAGAAGCCTCCCTGAATTGAGTTTACTGGAAAAGTGATGCCCTCTATGGAAACAAGGTATTTTGGACAAGAGTAAACTGTATAAGAAAAAAAAAGAGGTTAGTGGTTAGAGTGAGTTAAATTAAGGTAAACTGGGAAGGGAATAGAGAAGGGCTAAGTTCAGGGAAGTTAGCTAAGTCCAGAAGGATCAGGAAATTCCATCAGATGACAAAGACCAACATTAGAAAAATCAGGGAAGCATAGGTAACTGATGCAATGGTAGAAACAAGCACTGAGATAAATGCAGCAATTTTATTGGATGAGAGGATATCGAGCTGCAAAGGTATCTTTGTACTTATTTTATAGAAGAGATAACCAGAATCCAGAGAGGATTAAGTCACCCTATAGCATACAACCAGTAACTGATGGGCTCGAGATTTGAGTCTGTTATTTTGATTCAAAATGCAGGATTTTATCATGGCAGCCAAAAGATAAGCAAAGATATGGAGAAAGGAGATTGTCTGTGATGAAAAATATTTTAATTTGATTAGAGTAGATAGACACTATTATGTAATAGAGAATAAGATTGGCTCTATGGTAATGTAGGGTGCAGATGAGTAATTTGCTTATTTTTGCCTAGTTAACAGTCAGATTTGGTTTTTATCTTCCTCTTAGTAAGGAAGTAAGTCAGCTGTATGCAGAAACATTTTTTAAAGTCTATCTCAAGTCTGTGCCTCACTTCCTTTTTGGTTAGAAATGTGATCCTTTGGGGTCATTGTGGTTGACGTCGCCTCAGTTACCCTGTATACATCATTGAATAAGCAATACCTCTTTTTTGTATATCTCTATCTCCTTCTGGTTCCTAGATTTGCTCTGAAGGGTGCATCTTATTTTAATAGAAGCTTATATCCCCAGAGCTTTGTGCAATGTTTTGCACATAGAAAGTACTTACTAAATTTCTTTTCCATTCAGAGAATTCCCAAAGACCAGTTAATCAATATGAGCTTCAGTTTACTTATCAGTAAAATGGGTGTAATCAAATTTTTTTTTTAATCCAACTAATAGTTTTGTTAAGAGATTTATAAGTGTTTTGAAAAATGTCAAAGTGTTACATCTTCCCCTTGGTTCTTCCTCATCTTTTTCTTTTCCGTTCACAGAACAAGTTCCCTTAAAAAGAAAGTTAAGGTAGGATAATTCTTAAAACTGCTTGGCTAACTATCCAAATGACAGAATCTCTGAGCTGAAAGAAAGCCTGGGGGCCATTTTATCTAATCTATACCTAAACAGAATCACCAACTCCACTCCACCTTAGCGGTCACATTCTAGTGCTTAGGAGTCTGCAGCTTTCTAAATAGCCCAGATGATGGGGATGTTTTCCCATTTGTTGAGTCTAAATTTACCATTCTCAAATGTCCACTCTTTGCTGCTAGTTCTATTATTTGAGATCATGTTGCATAAGAGTAATCCATATAATGTCCTAACATTAAAATGAATATGCCGACAGAGACCAAGTTTCTTCTAAAATCAATGATTCCCAGTTTTCTATGAATCACTCGTGGCTCATTTTTTCCCTCTCAACCTGTCCTTTATAGGATATTTTCTTTTTAATTGTCCCCATTTCAGAATACTCCATCTGTGTTTTTTTTTTTTCCTATCCTCAGAGTAAGTAGTACTTCCTTCTTTTTTCTCTCTCTCTGTCTTGTTCTATTCTTCCCCCCTTTTTCCTCTATGAACTGATCACTTTGACCACTTCTCCTACTTTTTGGACATAAGTAAAATAACAACATGGACATATGTTGCTATGTGGAGAAGCCAGGTTACATTTTATCATATGATTTATCATAGATTTTGATATTGATACAAGTCTACAAGGAAAGGAGTCCAATCCATTTAATTTCGCCAATGACCACATGTTTAGTAAGTGGAAGAGTTTGGATTTGAACTCAGAGCTTCCCAATATCAATTCTAATAATCCATCTAATAGACTACATTGCTTCACATCTGTTACATACTGAGATAACCAATGTAATATTTACTAGCCCTCACCATCAGATGATTTTATACTTTCACCATAACTTGCATTTTTTTCTGAACTACAGGTCCATTCATACTTAAATGGGAGAGCACTGAACTAGAAAATATATTTAGGAGCTAATTTGTTTTGCATCTGAACCATACTCCCTAAAATATAGTAGGCAGCTTGTTTTTACAGAGATTCAAATATGTGAAGGCTCAAATTCCAACTTCTAAAACACAATTGGATATAGTTGAAGCTTGATATACATAGACTGTCTTGTGCAAAGGGGTTTCCTTGTGAAGTTGTGTAGTTAAAAAACACTCAAAATCTGATTTTCAAGGAAAAGAAAGTGATAGTATACAAAGACCCCTTTTCACTACTTTGAATCATTTGTGGGGGGGATATCCTTCCATGTTACATAATACATAGGGTACTGTAAAAACACATAACATATGTAGATGAAACAATCTATTATATGGCTTCCTTTCAATATAGGTGTTTCTGTGGAAACAGAAGTTGGCATGGGAGGCCTAAAGACTTTTTCTAGTGAAACCATTTCCTGTCTGAAAAAGGCCCAAAGCTAAATCATCCCTTCTTCTGTTCCTTCTGTTACATAAGTTAATAGTGCTTGAAAATCCAATCTAATCCAATCCTCTTGATGTGGAGATGGAAAGAGAAAGATAGTCTTCTTTTTCTTTTTCAAAGGGCCCTTATTGAAAACTTACCCATTTTCAAAGATTACTAGACTCTGGGTCTCCTGCCTTCAGAAATAAAATAAAATATACATTGTGGCTGGGAGTAATAATTTTTTGGAAAATGTGACATCTTTTAAAGAACATTTGTATCTCTTAGGAGAATTTATTGCTAAGGAAAATGCTACTTCTATGTATTAAAAAATAAAATAAAATCGCCTGATGGAGGAATAAGTCATTCCAATGACAGAGTACCTCCATTCTTATTTGGGTAATTTTAAAGTTAAAGGATCAGGTTCTTTTTATCCCAGGGCCAATTTATAAAACTTTATAGCAATGGGGAGATATATAAATGGTGACTCAGGACGGAGGTAGTCTGTGAAAGGAATTATTTAGCATTATCTTCAGGTAAATCTGAGAAGTTTACCCTCAATAATGAAACATCCCATTCTTTCCATCCTTGACTAATCACTCTGGGAAACCACTATCCTCTTGTCGATTCCTTATTGATTTTTCCTTACAGTAAGAACACTTCCTCTGGGGTCAGAAGACTTGAATTCAAATTCTAAACTGGTGATAACTATCTGTGTAACTTTAGAGTACTCATTTCATGCAGCTTGGGCTTTATTTCTTGTTCTGAGAAACCAAGGAATTGGGCCCTCAATTGGCCTTTGAGGTTTAATTCTATAGCCATGATTATATGAAGGAAAATGAATTAGAGCGCATAAATCTTACTATATGCTAGGTGATATACTAAATGATTTATAGATATTTCATTTAATTCTCACAGTTTTGACAAGTGTGATTTATTACTCTCATTTATAGTTGAACAAAATGAAACAGAGACTAAAATGGGTTGCTTAAAATCACAAAGCTAAGAGTTGTCTGAAGTATGATTTGAACTCATTTCTCCTTGAATCCAGATTTGAACTTTTGTTTTCCTGACTTTAGGCTCTGCTCTCTTATCTACTGCACTACTTAGTTAACGTAAGTGACTCTATACTTTTATTTCAATTAGATAAATATTAATAAAGAACCTACTATGTGTGGAACATCATATTGGATACTGGGGAAATTATATACTTTGGTTGGTCATAGTCTATGTTTTAAGGGAACACTGAGCTATAATAGGAAGTTAGACAAGATGGTATTTCAGGTTTTTTGTTTTTGTTTGTTTTTGCTTCTGAAACCTATGAACTCTTCTCTGAAAATCTCAAAACTGTCTTGAAATGGTTGCCAATTTGATTTGGCTCTATATGTTCACATATTAGTATGTCATATTTTAATAAGTTTTAAAATGATAATTTCATTTTTATGTTTTATTTCATTTTTAAATTTTATGTAAATTAGCATGGCAAGACTCTGTATTCACTTTTGGAGGGAGAGACACATAGAAACACATGCACACACACACATGCACACACACACACGCACACACAAGCAGACATTCAGAGACAGAGAGCAATAGAGCTACATTTCTCCCTAAGGTTTCTATTATTTCCTTAATTCTTCTTTAATATCATTATCTTTAGTTCCCATTCTGATATCTTTTTACAATATTAAATACCAATAATTAGTATCCCAGTTTAATTTATTCAATATTGCTTGGTTTTTATAAGTGAATGTCAACCATAAATATATCAGAAGAAAAGAAGCACAAACATTTCCCTCCAATACCTTGTTCATAGTGTCTTATATACTACCTCAACTCTTGTGAGAGCAAGCTCAAACTTAAAGGTGATTTTACATAGCATTGATCTCACTAAGTCCATTTCCACATTAAATCTAACTAATGGGTTGATAAGTTTGCATTTGTTCTATTTTGAGACTTAGGCAAGCGGGTCTCTTGGGACTTTATTCTTCACCTGGCTTCTGGCAAATCTCAACATGGACTTCAGTTATTATATTTTTGCTAATGTATTCTTAACTTTTACAGTTTTTCCAACATCATACCTGTCTCCAATATCATTTCCCCTAAAAGCCAGAAAAAGTGGACATAATAGTCACAGAAGTTACAATGGGATTATATGCTTTTGACTTCATTCTGGCTCTGCTAAGAAAATATCAGAAGTCCTTCTTCCACTAGGAGATTCTCAAACAATAGCTAGACCAGTGAAGAGGCAATCCAAAAGCTATACTTTTGTTAGCTATATCTTTTTAGAGATAGGTAGGTGGCATAGTGGATAGAATACCAGGTATTGAATTATGAATAGTTCAAATTTAGCCTCAAACTGTGTGACACTGGGCAAGTAACTTAGTTTCTATTTGTCTGATTTTTTTTCAGCTGTAAAATGGGGATAGTAGTAGCATCCTTAGTACTATAAGGATCAAATGAAATAATTATGAAATGTTCAGATCATTGCCTGGCACATAGTAGGTATTTAATAAATGCTTACTCCTTTCCTTCCCATTCTCAAATTCAGCTCCAAATACAATACAAAAGATTCCTCTTCTTCATGTGGTAAGTACAATAGGATCAATAATAGAGTGTCTATACATGTTCCTAGTCAGTGATCAGGATGCTTTCTTTACAGATTGTAACACCTTTCTAAAAGCAAGTTCCTCAGCCTTTTCCACTTAGGGATTGTATCACTTGTACATGCTCGTAATCTTCTGGTCCCATCTCCTCAATTTATATTAATATCATTTTGTCTTGTGTTTCAGACTTTGGCTAATATGTATGCCAAAAGACATTAGTCAATCAAAAATGTACGTTAAATAAGGATCTATTATAAAAAATATATTGTGATAATCATTGAAGATAGTAAGAAAAATCTTGACTTCCAAGGGTCTACATTCAACCAAAGCAATTAGAATATATAGAATATATGCAAAATGGAAAAAAATGATAATTTTGAGAAAGAGGGTACTAGGTAGGTGGGGGCTAGGGTTGGTTATGGCCAAGACTTTTTTTTTAAAAGAAGATGGTATTTGACTAGAATCTTGAAACAAATTGGGGATTTGCAGAAGTAAAGAGAGCATTGCAACTAAGGGCAAGATATCCAGTTCCAAGGGACAGAGACATGAAACATTATGTCTATAGAATTGTAAGTATTTTTGGTACGGTTGGATGGTAGAATAGAAGGAAGGGAAGAAAGTATAAGAAAATGATGGGAGATGTAGTCTGGGACTGGGATTGTTAAATGTATTTTCAGATCTGTGTGTGTGTGTGTGTGTGTGTGTGTGTGTGTGTGTGTGTGTGTAAGCACATGAATTTTCTTCTGCATATTTTCCCCTTCAACTTCAGAAGCAAAGCACTGATAAGCAGAGAGGTTTTCGTCTTTGTTTTTGTTTTTTAAATGCTTCCCTTTGACTTTAGGGAGACATCTCTTTAAGTAATTTATTTCAGGATGTGTTCATTACCTCGAATTTTGTATCTTTTTTACTTTTCAGAATAATGGATGTTGTGGTGATTTTAAGATATAGGAAATGTTTTAGTCAATGAGTATTGTGGTCATCTGCTACAGATATGCCCATATTTGAAGGGATGAACTGGACCTTTTACTTCTCTGATAATTGCAATGTCTGTCTTAATGACTTACACTGGACTCTTCTTACAAAGCCTGACCTGAATGGGAAAAACTATTACTGTGTCTGATACTTAGGGATCTAAGAAGGTAAAAAACAAGAGATTTCATAGGAAAATTGGTGGAGAATGTTTGGTCAAAGGAGCATAGTTGAGAATTTTATTTAATATGTGAAATGATAGAGGGAGGGAAAAACAGCTGAGTCCCCAGATTGCTTGGCAATAAAGTTCAAAATCCAATTAAAGTAAATTTCCAAAGCAATGTCAAAATATAGGAAGCTAGATTGAAGATTGTGGAGGGAATTGTTCATTTTAAAAAATCTGAAAAAGGGAGAAGTCATTATAAAAATATGTTGACTAACAGGAAACCTACATAAAATTTTTAAATTGTCAGGTATCCTGGCTTTCTTATATTTTTAGATCTATTTTATGGACAGAGGATAATCCTATAGATTGGATAGTGGAAGGAAGATAAGGATTCTTTTTTAAAAATTCATTTTATTTGAAAAAACAGAATATGTATATGTATATGTATATACATATATATGTATACACATACACACATACATACATATGTAGATATGTATGTTGTGTGAATATATATATATATATGTGTGTGAATATGTGTGTGTGCATGCGAATATATGTGCGTGCGTGCGTGTGAATATGTTTGTGTGTGTGCATGTGAATAGGTGTTTATATGCATATGTGTGCAGATATATGTGTATGTGTGTATGCGAATATATGTGGGTACATGTGAATATGTGTGCGTGTGGATATATGTGTGTACATGCGAATATGTGTGTGCATGTCAATATGTGGGTGCAAGTGTGTATGTGTATATGTTAATAGAAAAATAGGGTCTGATACATAGAATATGTTCAGACATATATTTGTCTGGCAAATGAAAATGAAAAAATATTGTGTGGGAAGATAATTATTCCTTAAAATTTTTATAAAGAATTTCATTCTGATATTAACAGGAGAAAAACTGAAGTTGTCATTGAAAGCTAGTCATAGCAATCTGGTTTTTTTTTAAATAGTAAAAATAGAACATAGCATTTACTGATTTACAATCCTTACTTCTTTCTCTGGATGCTGATGACATTTTCTGTCCCAAGTCTATTGGGATTGCTTTGGATCACTGAACCACTGAGAAGAACCAAGTCTTTCATAGTTGATCATTCTTGCTGTTATGGTTTATAACATATTCCTTATTCTGCTTGTTTTGCTCAGCAAAAGTTCATGTAAATCTTTCCAGGCCTTTCCATAATCAGCGTGTTCATCATTAAAAAAAAAACACAATAATATTCCAGTCCCTTCATATACCACAGCTTGTTCAGCCAGTCCCCAATTTATGGGCATCCACTCCTTTTTCAGTTCTTTGCTCCACAAAAAGCTGCTACAAACATCTGAGTCATTTTCCCTCCTTTATGATTTCCTTGGGATACAGTGCCAATAATGGCAGGTTCAAAGAGTACATGTAAAGATAATTTTAACATTCATTTAAAACATTCTGAGTTTCAAAATTTCTCCCTCTGTCCTTCCCCTACCTCTTCCCTGAAATGATAATTTCATATTTGTACATATATGTAATTATGTAAAACATATTTCCATATTAATCACTTTGTGAAAGAAAAAAATAGACCAAAAAAGAAACACACAAACACAAATTAAGTGAAAATAGTATGCTGTGATTTACATTCAAATTCTACCAGTTCTTTCTCTGGAGCTGTATAGTATTTTCCATAAAGTGTCCTTTGTAATTATCTTAGATCATTGTGTTACTGAAAAGAACTAAATCATTCATAGTTGATCATTATATAATGTTACTCATTCTGTGTACCATATTTTCCTTGGTTCTGCTTAGTTCAATTTACATCAGTTCATGTAAGTCTTTTTATTTTTTTCTGAAATCATTATGCTTGCCACTTCTTATAACATAATAGTATTCTAAGTAATCATATACCACATCTTGTCCAGCCATTCCTCAATTTTGGGGGATCCCCTCAATTTTTCTATAGTTTCATACATATAGGTCTTTTCCCTTTACTGCCCTGGACTTACCCTGTCTAGTCTCATCTACTCTGCTGGGACTTCAGAGTCTGCCCTATCTTAACACTAGCCTGAAGCTCTAGAGCTGGAGGTCTCACAGCTGATTTGCTATGCTGCTGACCTTCCATGCCAGCAGTGCAGAGTCTTGGTTCTAACAACTTATTTTAATAGGGTAACTCTTTATTTTGTCTGTTGGGCACATCTGCAGAAAGCATTTCTCATTAAGTGAAAGTAACCACCTTTCATATTCAGAGTTGGTGTGAGTCTTTTTACAACTGTCATTCCATCATTTTTCATTTAAGCATTGACATGTTTAAAACTGAGTCATCACTACTGAGATATGGCAATGGTAGATAAAATCTAATTCAATGAGGAGTAGGAAAAAATTCTGGGCACTTGCTGCTCTTTAGAAAATGAGAATGGATTATGAGACTGTTCAGTAAGAGGTATTGAAGCAACAGGATATCTCTGGATGGGCTTCAGGCTCATGTCTGTAAGTGTGCTCATGATTGCTGCCAAGGGTTTGTGGTAGCTGGTGGGAATAAGGACAGTAGGTAAGGATTCTAGCTAGTTTTCTGATACAAATCCATAAAGTTACCTGATTGTGGAGATTCTCTTTTCTTCCTCTATAGAATTAGTTATAATTACTCTACAACTGGCACATAGATCCTTCTTAGGGATAGAGGGATTGGAGAGTTGAAAAGATTTGGAAAAAATGAATAATCCATCATCTAGCTGGTCATGTTACTTCTTTAGAAAGTTCCCATTCATCATTCCAAAAGGACAGATCTTCTTTACTAGCCAGAGAGTGACTTTCATTTTCTATTTGCCTCTGACTTTATTTCTGGCAACTCCTCTGATCCTTAGGATGAACCAATTAACTAGTGCATTTTCTCCTTCTTTCTCTAACTACAGACTCTTTATCAGAAAATCATGGGTAAAGGCAACAGTGCATCCCCAAGTCTGTCCTTTTAACATCAACAAAAATCATAAAAGACTTATATTGTGTAATAATATTTTTTAAGATTCATGTGTTATCTCACTTGATCTTTAAAGTCATCCTACTAACCCCCATTTTACAGATGAAAACACTGAGGGTAAGTGATTTAGTTAGGGACACACAGCTAATGCCCAAGTTTTCTGACTTCAGATTCAGTGCTCTATCCATGACCGTATGCTGCTTCATAAAAAGATGCTATCATAAAAGTCCCTGCTGAATATGGATTTTTAAAATGTTTCCTTCTCTTGTTTTTATAAATCATTATGAGACAGACCAAATGGGTTCTCTTATATAAAGTGGAAGACTCTCAAAACAGATGAATCACCTATATTTTCCATCTTCACCTAACTTTTTAGAAATACCTTTTGTTGAGTTTCTTTGTTGCTCAGATTTGGTGTATGTGTTGAAAAGTGATTCCAGCTTATGCTGTTTTTTTTTCCCTTCTGAGGTCCAAATCAAATTTATAACACAAATAAGGATGAAATAGTTCTTCATTATTTTAGAAGAATGAGAATACATTCCTCAATTTATTATTTCCTGGAGTTGGCGAACTTAAGAAGTCAACTCCTAGAATTTGCAGTTGATATATATTGCTCAACCCAATGAAATTTTAATTTTAAGTCTATTATATTACAGAAATGGATCTTAGGCATTTTTAGAAAATGCTGAGAGTTTTGTAATATTTTCTTGCTTGTTGGCCAGTTTAGAATAAGGAATAATAACTACTATATGCACTAAAAACTTGAGTCATTTTAATTCATGATTTTGAGAAAGGAGAATGATACAAGATACTCCATATATGAATTTCTGAAGTGAAGAGAAATAGCCTTATAAATGTTTGTATTAATAATAAGAAAAACTTTACATTTTACAATAGTCCTTAGTAAATATATTAAATCAAAAACAGCTTATATAAATATATTTTGGAAAAAAAATAAATATTTCTCCACTTTTTGAAAAATGATAGGAACCAACAATTGTATATGATGGTATTCTCAAAAATTAGAGGCAATAGCTAGGGAAATTTGAAAAAGAACTCTTCTTGTCAAAGAGTAGATTGCTTTTAATTATGTATCATTTAATTAATCTATTTTACTGCTATCTGGAAAAAGCCTCTTGGGATAATGACTTACTTCATTCAACATCCAAGGAAGCAGCTGTTCTAAGTATGATTCTAGCTGATTGCAAACAGCAGTTTGAGCTTATAGTATAGAATGGAGGATGATACCATTAAGTCATTGTGTGCAGCTCATTTTCTTTTAGTGTTGCTATCTTGATGGTAAGAGGTCATAAGAGATTTTTTATTTTGTTTTGGTAAATTATCAACCTTGACCCATAATGCACTGAAACTTGTCCAATTGTTTTCTGCTTAGTATAGGATTTAATAACCTGAAAATTTGAATCCACCAATTAATTTTTAAAGTCCAGCCAATTTAAAATGAGTGTAATCTTTTTGGCAATGATACTGGTCTCCTCCTAACTTGATGAACATGAATGTTCACACACAGGCATTGAACTATAATATAATTTCCTAGCAGGCCATCTTAAATGACTTTGTCACAGAAGAACTTTGTTGGAACTAATAGAACTTGAGTAACCAGGAAAAATCAAAGCTGCAAAGAGTTCATTTCATCACTCCATGTGGTCAGTCTCAGTGGTTACATGCCAGGTACATTTCTATAGAACATGATACTCCCAGCAGCTTCCTTAGAAATTCCTGTTTTTTTTCTCATCTTGGATAATAGGCTTAATGCCTGATCCCACTTGAGAGATAGGCACGTGGACTCCAATAAACAGAGAAAGATACTTGGAAACAGGTTTCAAGATATTATCCATTGTAATTTCAACGATTAATACTAAGACTATGATTTTTTTCTCTGTGATGTTCTGGGACCTCAAACCAAAAATTGAATTTTCCTTCTCTTTAAAGACGGATTTATTCAAGGGAAAGTTATCCTTTCTGTTTTGCTGTTATTTTCCAGGGATCTCATGCTATATATAATATTTGGATCATGCACTTTACCACAACCAATTTTCAGCTTGGTCCCTTCAAATGGTACCATGGAGAATTTAGAAAAACCTGGACTAGTTGATGCTCCAGTTTTCCTTTTCAGTGACAGAATTGATTCCAATGCAAATGTCTGATAGGTCACCAGTATTGCCGCCAATCCACATGGCTTTGTGTAATGACAGCGTATTTAAAATCAGCTGGAGTCAGGAATTCAGGTTAAGGAGAAAATCTTCAATCTTTATTGAAGTGAAGAAATGAATAAGGATTGCGATAGCAATATGGGCAAGAAAAATTGCAATAGCAATATGGGCAGCTGCAATGGGAAGCCAGCTAACAGAGAGAGATCTGAGCTGAGCAAACCGTCACAATAGCAATGCAAAAAGTCTCTTCTTCCCCTTCCTTTTCCACTCCCCTGCCTCCACCCACCAAAATCGTCATTTCCTATACAACACATCAGGACTTGCACAAAGAATGGGTGGGGGCCATTCTTTTTCCAAGCTTATATATTAATAGAGTATGGTCCAATTACTATTAAGCCTCTTGTGCTTGGGACCTCAGTGCATCAATTCAAGCCTCAGCCCATTACAGCTTTGGAAACAGTCAAGGCTCCTGACAGCTTAGTTTCTGTCAGTATTAGCAAAGTTTCAAGGATCTGCAATAATCTACAGGATTTCTTGGTCATAATATTAGCACTGCCTTGAAAGTAACTATACAGGTAACTATGTAGGAGGTTAGAATAAACAATCTACAAAATTAAGTTAAAAAGTCTTGCTATTGTGGAACATGAAAGTGTTTTGTTTAAATCTTCCAATTTAAATTTCTATATTAGTTATTCAATGATAAAATCTCAGAGTAAGGAGGTATCTTGGTGACTATTTTGTCTAATCCATATCCAAGCAAGGTACATTTATAAAAGACCTATAACTGGTCAATTAATTTTCTCTGGAAGATCTTCATCGATGGGAAATGTGTTACATCCCAAGAGAGTGTTTATACTTTTGAATAGTCAAATATCTAAGAAGTGTTTCCGTATGTGCAGCTTAAGTTTTTTTAGTAGGCTCACAGCCAGCAATATATATGTATGTATATACACATATATACATATATTTGCATTTATATAAATATTATATACACAAAACATATAGATGTGTATATATACATATATATACACACACACACACACATACACATATACATGTGTTATGTGTCATGCCATGTTATTCCAACTTTTACCTTTGTAGGCTTAATTTTATTCCCTTACTTTTCTTCTTTTACTTATTTGTATGAGAAAGAAAAGAAAATAATCTTGAGATTGATTGAGTTACTGGAAATTCTAAATCTCAAGAATATTTAGTTGGGAAAATCAGTTTTTAAAATGGATTTTGAGATAAGTTAGTCATTGGAAACAAAAGCAGGATTCATGGGGAATTTCTAATTCTTAATAAAAATATCACTGCTGACAAAGCTGGGACCCTTGTGACTTGGAGAAAATAAAAGTTTTGAGCCTAAAAGCATTAGTTACTTGGAGTTGTTCTAGGGGAAGAAGGATAGACAGAAAGAGATGCAAAAATTCAAAGCCAGGCCTTGTTCCTTTTTTTTTTTTTTTTTTTTTTTTTGATTCTTAAATAACTTTTTATTGACAGAACCCATGCCAGGGTAATTTTTTTACAACATTATCCCTTGCACTCACTTCTGTTCTGATTTTTCCCCTCTCTTCCTCCACCCTCTCCCCCAGATGGCAAGCAGTCCTATACATGTTAAATAGGTTACAGTATATACTAGATATAATATATGTGTGCAGAACCGAACAGTTCTCTTGTTACACAGGGAGAATTGGATTCAGAATGTATAAATAACCTAGGAAGAAAAACAAAAATGCAAGCAGTTTATATTCATTTCCCAGTGTTCTTTCTTTGGGTGTAGCTGCTTCTATCCATCCTTGATCAATTGAAACTGAGTTAGATCTTTTTGTCGAAGAAATCCACTTCCATCAGAATACATCCTCATACAATATCGTTGTTGAGGTATATAATGATCTCCTGGTTCTGCTCATTTCACTTAGCATCAGTTCATGTAAGTCTCATCAGTCCTCTCTATATTCATCCTGCTGGTCATTTCTTACAGAACAATAATATTCCATAATGTTCATATACCATAATTTACTCAACCATTGTCCAATTGATGGGCATCCATTCATTTTCCAGCTTCTAGCCACTACAAACAGGGCTGCAACAAACATTTTGGCACATACAGGTCTCTTTCCATTCTTTAGTATCTTTTTGGGGTATAAGCCCAGTAGAAACACTGCTGGATCAAAGGGTATGCACGGTTTGATAACTTTTTGAGCATAGTTCCAAATTGCTCTCCAGAATGGCTGGATGTGTTCACAATTCCACCAACAATGTATCAGTGTCCCTGTTTTCCCACATCCCCTCCAACATTCCCCATTATCTTTCCCTGTCATTCTAGCCAATCTGACAGGTGTGTACTGGTATCTCAGAGTTGTCTTAATTTGCATTTCTCTGATTAATAATGATTTGGAGCATATTTTCATATGTCTATAAATAGTTTCAATTTCTTCATCTGAGAATTGTCTGTTCATATCCTTTGACCATTTATCAATTGGAGAATGGTTTGATTTCTTATAAATTCAAGTCAATTCTCTATATATTTTGGAAATGAGGCCTTTATCAGAACCTTTGACTGTAAAAATGTTTTCCCAGTTTATTCTTTCTCTTCTAATCTTGTCTGCATTAGTTTTGTTTGTACAAAAACTTTTCAATTTGATATAATCAAAATTTTCTATGTTGTGGTCAATAGTGGTCTCTAGTTCTTCTTTGCTCATAAATTCCTCCCTCTTGCACAGGTTTGAGAGGTAAACTATCCTATGCTCTTCCAATTTATTTATAACCTCATTCTTTATGCCTAGGTCATGAATCCATTTTGACCTTATCTTGGTGTATGGTGTTAAGTGTAGGTCAATGCCTAGTTTCTGCCATACTAATTTCCAATTTTCCCAGCAATTTTTGTCAAATAATGCATTCTTATCCCAGAAACTGGTGTCTTTGGGTTTTTCAAACACTAGATTATTAAAGTTATTAGCTGTTTTGTCCTTTGAACCTAACCTATTCCATTGATCAACTAGTCTATTTTTTAGCCAATACCAGATGGTTTTAGTAACTGCTATTTTATAATATAATTTTAGATCTGGTACAGCTAGGCCACCTTCATTTGATTTTTTTTTTCATTAATTCCCTTGAAATTCTTGACCTTTTGTTTTTCCAAATGAAGTTTGTTGTTATTTTTTCTAGGTCATCAAAATAGTTTTTTGGGAGTCTGATTGGTATAGAGCTAAATAAATAGATTAATTTAGGTAGTATTGTCATCTTTATTATATTTGCTCTCCCAATCCAAGAGCATTTAATATTTTTCCAGTTGGTTAGATCAGACTTAAGTATTGTGGTAAGTGTTTTGTAGTTTTGCTCATAAAGTTTCTAATTTTCCCTCAGGAGATAGATTCCTAAATATTTTATACAATCAATAGTTACTTTAAATGGAATTTCTCTTTGTAACTCTAACTGTTGGGTTTTGCTAGTGATATATAAGAATGCTGATGACTTATATGGGTTTACTTTGTATCCTGAAACTTTGGTAAAGGTGTAGATTGTTTCTAATAACTTTTTAGTAGAATCACTGGGGTTCTCTAAATATACCATGATATCATCACCAAAGAGTGATAATTTGGTTTCCCCAATGCCTATTCTTATTCCTTTAATCTCTTTCTCAACTCTTATTGCCAAATCTAGCATTTCTAATATAATATTAAATAGTAACAGTGATAGTGGGCAACCTTGTTTCACTCCTGATCTTATTGGGAATGGTTGCAGTTTGTCTCCATTACATATAATTTTACTGCTGGTTTTAAATAGATGCTACTGATTACTTTAAGGAAAAGTCCATTTATTCCTATACTCTCAAGAGTTTTCAATAGGAATGGATGTTGGATTTTATCAAATGCTTTTTCTGCATCTATGATCATTTATGATCATATGGTTTTTGTTCATTTGGTTATTAATATGGCAATTATACTGATAGTTGTCCTAATATTGAACCAGCCCAGCATTCCTAGTATAAATCCTACTTGCTCATGGTGGATTATCCTGTGTATGATTTTCTGTAGTCTTTTTGCTAATATCTTATTTAAGATTTTAGCATCAATATTCATTAGGGAGATTGGTCTATAATTTTCTTTCTCTGTTTTCAACCTACCCAGTTTAGGTATCAGTACCATGTCTGTGTCATAAAAGGAGTTGGGTAGGATTCCTTCATTCCCTATTTTTTCAAATAGTTTAGAAAGCATTGGGTCTAATTGTTCTTTGAATGTTTGGTAGAATTCACATGTAAATCCATCTGGTCCCGGGGATTTTTTTTTTAGGGAGTTGATTAATAGCTTGTTCTATTTCTTTTTCTGAAATGGGACTATTTAAGCAATTTACTTACTCCTCTGATAATCTAGGAAGCCTATATTTTTGGAGGTAGTCATCTATTTCACTTAGGTTATCAAATTTATTGGCATAAAGTTGGGCAAAGTAATCCCTTATTATTTCTTTAATTTCCTCTTCATTGGTGGAAAGTTCTCCCCTTTCATTTTTAAGACTACTAATTTGATTTTCCTCTTTCCTTTTTCTAATCAGATTTGCCAGAGATTTATCAATTTTATTGTTTTTTTATAAAACCAACTCTTAGTTTTATTTTTTAATTCAATAGTTTTTTTTTTACTTTCTATATCATTAATTTATCCTTTTAATTTTAGAATTTCAAGTTTAGTACTTGATTGGGGATTTTTAATTTGGTCTTTTTCTAGCTTTTTAAGTTGCAGGCCCAATTCATTGATATTCTCTTTCTTTATTTTATTCAAGTAAGCCACTAAGGATATAAAATTTCCCCTTATTACCACTTTGGCTGCATCCCATAAATTTTGGTATGATGTCTCGCTGTTGTCATTATCTTGAATGAAATTATTAATTGTGTCTACAATTTGTTGTTTCACCCAATCATTCTTTAAGTAATTTTCCAATTACTTTTTTGGTCTATTTACACCTAACTTTTTGTTGAATGTAGTTTTTATTGCATTGTGATCTGAAAAGAAAGCATTTACTATTTCTGCCTTCCTGAGGTCTTTATATCCTAATATATGGTCAATTTTTGTGTAGATTACATGAACTGCTGAGAAGAAAGTATACTCCTTTCTGTCACCATTCAGTTTTCTCCAGAGATCTATCATGCCTAATTATTTCTAATATTCTATTTACCTCTTTAATTTCTTTCTTTTTTGTTTTGTGATTTGATTTATCTGAATCTAAAAGTGCAACACTGAGATCTCCCACTATTAAAGTTTTGCTTTCTATTTCTTCTCACAACTCACTTAACTTCTCCTTTAGGAAGTTAGATGCTATACCATCAGTGCATATATGTTTAATACTGATATTGCTTCATTGTCTATAGTACCCTTAAGCAAGATATAGTTTCCTTCCTTATCTCTTTTAATTAAATCAATTTTTGCTTTTGCTTGATCTGAGATAAGGATGGCTACCCCTGCTTTTTTGACTTCACCTGAAGCATAATAGATTCTGCTCCAGCCTTTTATCTTTACTCTGTATGTATCTCCCTGTTTTAAATGTGTTTTCTGTAAACAACAGATTGTAGGGTTCTGACTTTTGATCCAGTCTGGTATCTGCCTCCTCTTTATGGGAGAATTCATCCCATTCACATTTATAGTTAAAATTACGAATTCTGTATTTCCTGCCATCCTAATATCCCCAGATTATGCTTTTCTTTTTCTTGCTCTCCTTCCCTAGTATTAAACTTATTGGTCCCACTTGCATCACGCAGTTCTCCCTCTTTAGTATCCCTCCCTCCTCCCTTTGAATCCTTTCCCCTTTCTTGTACCCTTCCCTTATTACTCTTTTTCCTTTTCCCTTTTCCTCTCCCACTTTTTAATGAAGTGAGAGAAGATTCTCTGTAAAACAAATATGTCAATTATTTCCTCTTTGAGCCAACTCTGATAAGAGTAGGATTCACACAATGTTCCTCCCCCTCTCTAAGTTCCCTCAGATTTGATAGGTTTCCTTTGCCTCATCGTCACATGTAATTTCCCTCTTTTTATGTTCCCTTTTTCCTTTTTCTGACACTATCCCCTTTCCATTTCTACTTCCCTTGTTTACGTTATATCAGTAAAATCAAATTATACATATGATTTTTATGTATATCCACAATAGAAATACAGTTCTCAAGAGTTCCTTTTACCTTTTTTCTACTTCTCTTGAGTCCTGTTGTTGGAGATCACATTTTTTGTCTGGTTTTTTCCTTAGAAACAAATGGAATTCCTCTGTTTCATTAAATTTCCATCTTCTTCCATGGAAAAAAATACTCAGCTTAGCTGGGTAGTTTATTCTTGGCTGCATTCCCAAGTTCTTTTGCCTTTTGGAATATCATTTTCCAGGCCCTTCAATCCTTTAATGTTGAGGCAGCCAGATCTTGCGTTACCCTTATTGTGGCATCTTGGTATTTGAACTGTTTTTTTTTTTTCCTGGTTGCTTTTAAAATTTTTTCTTTAATCTGAAAATTCTGAAATTTGGCAACAATATTCCTTGGAGTCTTTATTTTAGGGTCTTTTTCATAAGGTGTTCAATGAATTCTTTCAACGCCTATTTTACCTTCCAATTCTATTACTTCTGGGCAGTTCTCTTTGATGATTTCCTGTAAAATAGTATCTAGACTCTTTTTTTAATCATAATTTTTGGGTAGTCCAATGATCCTCATGTTATCTCTCCTAGATCTATTTTCCAGATCTGTTGTTTTTCCAAGTAAATAGTTGACATTTTTTCCCAATCTTTCATTTTTTTGGTTTTGCTTGACTGATTCTTGAAGTCTCAATGAATCAGTGATTTCTATTTGTTCAGTTCTGATTTTTAGTGAATTATTTTCTTCATTAGCTTTTTTTACTTCTTTTTGTATATGTCCAATTGGGTTGTTTTGTTCTATGGAATTTTTTCCATTTCACTAATTTTTTTTTTTTTTTAGTGAGTTATTTTCTTTTTCCAATTCACAAATTCTGTTTCCCTGCACTTCTTGGGAGTTTTTTACCTTTTTCTAATTCACATTTCAGGAAGTTGTTTTCTTTTTCTGCTTTATCAAATTTTTCTTTTAGTGAATTATATGCCTTTTCTGTACTCTCTTGCATAGCTTTTCTTTCCTTTCCCCATTTTTCTTCTAGTTCTCTTTTAAGGTTTTTAGTAGTCTCTTCTAGGAGAGCCTTTTGTATTGGAGACCAACAATTGTCTGGACACTGTCTGCTATTAGTCTCTTCAGGTTTGAAAAGTTGCTCTCTTTCTGTATAGAAACTATCAATTGTCCTTTTGTTTTTTACTCATTTTGATAAAGCCTGTAGTGTCTGCCTTCAGTGCCAGGAGGTTACCAGGTTCCTCTGCAAAGCAGTGAAAGGTATATGGACGGGTAGCTGTCTTGCCAGCCAGCTACAAAAAGCAGTGAGGCACTGGAGTCCTCTGAGAAAGAGTTCCCCTCTGGGGAGTAACTCAAGCCTGCAGGATGGAGCTGGGAAAGTGCCCTGCAAAGAACCCCTGCTGTGTGAGATAATGACTGCCCTGGGGCTAGATGCTGAGCAGTGAGAGTTTCACTACTCCAAGCCAAAGCCTACCCTGGGACTGTGGATATTAGCAGTTGAGCAGTGAATGGATTTGCAAGGCCCAGAAGTGTCTATCCAGAAAGCACAGTCTGCTGGGGAAGTTCTATTGCCCCAGGCAGAGCTCCCCACTGTGCTTATTAGAGGCTGCCCTGGCACTTCCCCCCTGCATACAGATGTGTAACTACACCCCCTCCCCTCCACCCCCCCACGGCAAAAGCCCCGAACTGTAGGATATGGCTGCAGGGCTGCTTTACGGTCTGCCTGAGTCACTTCTGAGTTTAAGTGGTTATAGCCAGATCTCATTAGGTTCTGGCGTTTTTTAGAGAAACCTCTGTTTTAGGCTTTAATTTCTTTGTTGGTTTACTGCTTTGTAATCAAGGCAGAGCAGTTAGCCTATAGCAGAGTTGCCTCTATAACTTCTCTAACCACAGAGATCACCCCCACCCCTGGTCGGCTCAGGATGCTAGCCTTTCCCTGCCTGAGCTAGGTCTGTTCCTGGCCCCTCAGGACAAACCTTTCCCTGTGATCTTCCAGATTGACTTTGGCTGGTAAGTTGTAGTGCTTCTAATCTTCATGAATTTAAGCAGCAAAGAGCTTTTTTTTTTGAAGCTGAATCAAATAATTGGTTATGAGGGGAATGAGAGGAGCTTAGAGAGTCATGTGTGCCTTCTCTGCCATCTTGGCTCCACACCTGGAACTCTTGTTCCTTTTTTTAGACTTAAGGCTAGTGAGAAAAAGAGGAGAGTTCTAATGTCTCACCCTTTTACAGGGGCAAAGTTAGAGAATGAAGATAGAAGGCTTGGGCCAAAACCAAAATTCCCATTAATCTTAGTCACTTCAGGTTATACCAGATCCCATGCTTAGTCACATATCTTCTCTCTATCTCTCAACTATCTCCTATTGAAAAAATAATAATTTTGTACTCTATATTTTAAATACATTTGCCAAAAACCACTTTAACTTAACATAAAAAATCTAATGTCCAGATCATTTCTGAAAGGAAGGAAGGGAAGAGGGAAATGCCCATATAAACTGGCATAGTTTTTTCCACACCCTACAATATCTCTTATCCCAAGACATTGTGAAATAATATTGGCCAAATCTTGACCAAAGAAGGAGGGAAATTAGCATTTGTTAAATATCCCAGGCACTGTGATTATCATTTACAAATAATATCTCATATAATTTTCACAAAAACCCTTGAGAGGGAGCTTCAACTATTATCTCATTTTTTTTCCTTTGTTTTATGGGCATCATAGTTTAGGAGAGATATTGACATGCTAGTTGTGGCCAGAAGACTAGTGACCAGTATATTATATCATTTTTATAATAGAGGAAATTGGAATAGAAAGTGTTTAAGTACCTTACTAGGCACACTCAGCTGGTAAGTACCTGAAGCCACAAGTGAACTCTGGTCTTCCAGACTCTAGGTCCAGTACATTATCCACTGGGAAGCCCACCTGATGTAAAAATCCAGTTTGGGAGCCATTCCTAATAAAAACACTTGAGAGCATAGGAATAAAAGGACTTTTCCTTAAAATAGTTAGGGGCATATATTTTAAACCTTCAGTAAGCATCATATGCAATGGGGAAAAACTGGAACCTTTCCCAGTAAGATCTGGAGTGAAACAAGGTTGCCCACTATCACCATTATTATTCAATATTGTATTAGAAACACTAGCCTCTGCAATAAGAGTCGAGAAAGAGATTAAAGGAATTAGAGTAGGCAATGAGGAAACCAAACTATCACTCTTTGCAGATGATATGATGGTATACCTAGAAAACCCCAGAGATTCTACTAAAAAGCTATTAGAAATAATTCATAATTTTAGCAAAGTAGCAGGATACAAAATAAATCCCCATAAATCCTCAGCATTCTTATACACCACTAACAAAATCCAAGAGCAAGAGGTACAAAGAGAAATTCCATTCAAAATAACTGTTGATAGCATAAAATATTTGGGAATCTACCTACCAAAGGAAAGTCAGGAATTATATGAGCAAAATTACAAAAAAGTTTTCACACAAATAAAGTCAGACTTAAATAATTGGAAAAATATTAAGTGCTCTTGGATAGGTCGAGTGAATATAATAAAGATGACAATACTCCCTAAACTAATCTATTTATTTAGTGCTATACCAATCAGACTTCCAAGAAAATATTTTAATGATTTAGAAAAAATAACAACAAAATTCATATGGAACAATAAAAAGTCGAGAATCTCAAGGGAATTAATGAAAAAAAAAATCAAATGAAGGTGGTCTAGCTGTACCTGATCTAAAATTATATTATAAAGCAGCAGTCACCAAAACCATTTGGTATTGGCTTAGAAATAGATTAGTTGATCAGTGGAAAAGGTTAGGTTCACAAGACAGAATAGTCAACTATAGCAATCTAGTGTTTGACAAACCCAAAGATTCTAAATTTTGGGATAAGATTTCATTATTTGATAAAAACTGCTGGGATAACTGGAAATTAGTATGGCAGAAATTAGGAAAGGACCCACACTTAACACCACATACCAAGATAAGATCAAAATGGGTCCATGACCTAGGCATAAAGAACGAGATTATAAATAAATTAGAGGAACATAGGATAGTTTATCTCTCAGACTTGTGGAGGAGAAAGGAATTTGTGACCAAAGATGAACTAGAGACCATTACTGATCACAAAATAGAAAATTTTGATTATATCAAATTAAAAAGCCTTTGTACAAACAGAACGAATGCAAACAAGATTAGTAGGGAAGCAACAAACTGGGAAAACATCTTTACAATTAAAGGTTCTGATAAAGGCCTCATTTCCAAAATATATAGAGAACTGACTCAAATTTATAAAAAATCAAGCCATTCTCCAATTGATAAATGGTCAAAGGATATGAACAGACAATTTTCAGAAGAAGAAATTGAAACTATTACCACTCACATGAAAGAGTGTTCCAAATCACTATTGATCAGAGAAATGCAAATTAAGACAACTCTAAGATATCACTACACAAAGTCTAAGATATGACTACTGTCAGATTGGCTAAGATGACAGGAAAAAAATAATGATGAATGTTGGAGGGGATGCGGGAAAACGGGGACACTGTTGCATTGTTGGTGGAGTTGTGAACGAATCCAGCCATTCTGGAGAGCAATCTGGAATTATGCCCAAAAAGTTATCAAACTGTGCATACCCTTTGATCCAGCAGTGTTTCTATTGGGCTTATACCCCAAAGAGATACTAAAAAAGGGAAAGGGACCTGTATGTGCCAAAATGTTTGTAGCAGCCCTGTTTGTAGTGGCTAGAAACTGGAAAATGAATGGATGCCCATCAATTGGAGAATGGCTGGGTAAATTGTGGTATATGAATGTTATGGAATATTATTGCTCTGTAAGGAATGACCAGCAGGATGAATACAGAGAGGCTTGGAGAGACCTACATGGACTGATGCTAAGTGAGATGAGCAGAACCAGGAGATCATTATACACTTTGACAACGATATTGTATGAGGATGTATTCTGATGGAAGTGGATTTCTCTGACAAAGAGACTTAACTGAGTTTCATTGGATAAATGATGGACAGAAACAGCCACACCCAAAGAAGGAATACTGGGAAATGAATGTGAACTATCTGATTTTTGATTTTCTTCCTGAGTTATTTTTACCTTCTGAATCCAATTCTCCCTGTGCAGCGGGAGAACTGTTTGGTTCTGCAAATGTGTATTGTATCTAGGATATACTGCAACATATTTAACATGTATAGGACTGCTTGCCATCTTGGGGGGGGGAGGAGGGAGAGAGGGGAAAAAACGAAACATAAGTGATTTCAAGGATAATGCTGTGTAAAAATTATCCTGGCATGGATTCTGTCAATACAAAGTTATTATTAAATAAAATTAAATTTAAAAAAAAATCCAGTTTGGGTTAACTGTTGAAAAACAAAAGTTCCTATTCAGTTCATTCCAATATCATTTCCCAAATATTCTCTCTGGGACAAACAAAGAATTTACTCTCAGGATCAAAGAAGATCTCCTCCCCTTCTCTCAAAACAGAAGTCTCTCCTGTACAAAGAAGAGACTTCTGTGAGATGAGTCCCTGAGGGGTAGGGTTGAAATCCCAATGATCTAAATAAGACAAGAGGTATTCTTTGTTTAAATTTTTGGTTACCATTCAGAAATCATTTCCCAAATTAAAAGCTTTGGTCTTTGAGCTGACCCACTTTCAAACACAGAAATCCTGAAAATTTCTTGTTTTAAAGGCAAAGTGATAACTTTTGCTAGTATTTTATTAAAAAGGAGATAATATGCTTTCAATATTCCTTGGTGATAATCCAATGTCTGTATAATATTGAAGCCTTAGAAAGAACTGAATTATATATTTAGAGCTAGAAGGGAAGGAAGTTTAGAAGCCATTTAATTCTATTTCCTCATTTTGCAGAAGAGGATATATTAAAATGATCAGCCCAGGGTCACTAGTTGTTGGAGGCAGAATCTACTTAAGTGCTTTAATAGTTGGTGTATCACCTAGTCTAGTGCTGTGGTTTCTTATCTTTTTGCCTTAATACTGTTTCACTTCTTAATCTCATTACTATCAATTCAATTATCATATCAGAGGATGATTCTCACATCTACCTACCTTACCCTAAGGGCCTTAAAGATTTCAGAGCTTGTATTTTCAACTAATTTTCAGACTAGATGAATAGTAAATATCTTACACTAAATTTGTTCAAAATAGAACTTTTTCCCCTAAATCCGCTCTGACCCTACTTTTCCTGTTATTGTAGAGAGTGACACTATTTTCTCTATCCCTCTTAGGTATAAAAGCAAGGAGCCATCCTGGACTCATCATTATCTATTTTACCCTTTTCTCACTCTTCCTCCTATACAGTCTGTGGGTTACATTTTTGCAACATATGTTGAATATGTCTTCTCTCCATTTTGGTGCAGACCCTCAGCATCTTGAGCCTGGATTATTGCAATTACCTCCTGGCAGGTTATTCTTCACTCCAACCCACATTCCATTTATCCACCACAATCATTTTGTTAAAGCACAGATCTGATCCTGTCCTGCCCTGTCCCGCAAATCAATACACTGCAGTGATTCCCTATTGGCATCAAGATCAAATGCAAAATACTCTCTTTGGCATTTGAATCCCTTCACAACATAGTTCTATCGTCTTACTTTCTGCCATGTTCCCTCCAATCCAGTAAAACTGGAGTTCTTGATGCCTCAGGAACAAATTGCTTCATGTCTAAAATCTGGGAATTTTATTTGATTGTACCCTATGCCTAAAATTCTCTCCTCATCTCTGCTTCCTAGTTTCCTTGACTTCCTTTAAGTCTTAGGCAAAATTCCTCCTTCTGAAGGTAGCATTTTTCTTTCTATCATAGTTTAGAGCCTTCTCTCAACTGAATATCACCAATTTGTTCTGTCTAGATCTTTTTCATACAAAGTTGATTGCATATTGACTCTCTCATTAGACTGTGAGCTCTATGAGAGCTAAGATTGCGTTTTACATTTTTTTATCTTTTTAGAACTTAGCAAAGAATCTTGCACATGGCAAGCGCTTGATAAATTTTGTTGCTTGGTTGGCTAAAAAGAACTTGATGCTTTGAGCTAAGGATCTCCTGGGGAAGACTAGTCTTTTTCACCAAGACTCTGAAAAACAACTAGACCATGCATATCTATGGAGAAGGGAAAAGCACTGAAAGTTTTATTTTCCTTTCTAGTCCCATGGCTAGTTATGTGGTTTTTGCTTTTCTACAAAGAGATATAACAAAAAAGCTTCTCTGCTTTAAAAGAGTGCTGGCAGTGGCCACCTATTTTTCTATGCCAAAGATATTGGGTCTTAGCTAAGGGATTAGAAAGTAGAAATAGAAATTAGGCTTAGGGAAGCTAAGAGACGCAGTGGAATCATGCTGCTGAGTAACAGAAAATGGCACATATACTAAATCCTTATTATAAACTAGACACTGTACTAAGTGCTGATGATATGAAAACAAAAATAAAAACCAGTCCCTATTCTCAGGAAGTTCACATTCTAGCAGATAATGGCAAAACATAGTAAGTACAGTGTTTGGAACATAGCAGGTATTTAATGTATATTGATCAATTGATTAATCATTACTTCTATCATCACCACCACCACCACTCACCGTCATCATCATTAATTTTATATACTAATGGTATGTATACACACACACACACACACACACACACATATAGTCATGGGAAAATATGCTATGTTTATGAGATTTTTATTGTTACGTTTCCTGCTATATCAGGGCAACTAGGTGGCATAATGGACAGATAGCACACTGGACCT
Organism: Antechinus flavipes; assembly: GCF_016432865.1. NCBI lineage: Eukaryota > Metazoa > Chordata > Mammalia > Dasyuromorphia > Dasyuridae > Antechinus > Antechinus flavipes. Next base: position 56,551,146 of record NC_067402.1, on the reverse strand, counting down.
GGAGTCAGGAATATCTGAGTTCACATATATCCTCAGAAATTTATTAGCTATGTCTCTGGGCAAATCATTTAATCCTATTTGCCTCAATTTCCTTATCTGTCAAATGAGCTAGAGAAGGAAATAGCAAACCACTTCAGTGTCGTTGCTAAGAAAATACCCACTAGGTCACCCACAAATTCACGTATGTGACTGATGTACCACAAAGACATCTTAAATCCCCGTGCCCATTATCTTCCTTATTTATATAGAAGGCAGCATCATCTGTCCAGTCCCTCAGTCATCCTGGACTCTTCACTATATCTTTCTTCCCTTATCCAAGCTACCACCAAGCTTTGTTGGCTTACCTTTAAAATCTCACAGGGCAGCTAGGTGGCACAGTGGATAGAGCACCAGCCCTGAAATCAGGAGGATCTGAGTTCAATTTTGATCTCAGACACTTAACACTTTCTAGTTGTGTGATCCAGGGCAAATCACTTAACCCCAATTGCCTCAATAAAAACAAAACAAAACAAAATCTCTCTTAAACATGCCCCCTTCTCTCCTTTGGCATCACTATAACCCATGTTGTATGCCCCCTATCACCTCATTCATGGACTATTGGAATGGCTTGCTGGTAGCTTTGTCTGGAGGATGCAGAGTATCAATTGAAAATTTGTTCCCGAAGCTATCTTCCTTCCACCTATTGTTCATGATTGTGTTGTGAGAAGCCAAGTAGAACAAGTCATGAAGGTTTGGTAAGGAATAATGGAATCTGAATGCCTTAATTCTCACCCTACTCCAATCCATCCTTCATTCAGTCACTAAAATTCATTTCCTAAAAAGCAGATCTGACTGTTACCCTTCACCCCCCCTCACACCTCCAAATAAACTCAACTAATTTACTTCTGTACTCAGGATTAAATATAAAATATTTTGTTTGGCATTCAGACCGTTCAAAATCTAGCTCCCTCCTAGTTTTAAAGTTTCCTTATATCTTTCTCCTTGACATATTCTTCAATCCCAGCCACTGGCCTTCTATTTCACAAAGCCTCTCTCACTACTGACTTTTCTGGCTCCCTTTAAGTTCTCATTCAAATCTGACCATTCCACAACTTTTAATTCCGGTGCCCTCCCTCTATTAATTATTTATTTACTCTGCTTATAGCTCATTTTGTATATATTCGTATATTGTCTCCCCCATTAGACTGTAGTTCTTTTATGGCGGGCACAATTTTTCCCTTCTTCCTTCCTCTCTTCCTCTCTTCCTCCCTTCCCCCCTCCTTCCCTTCATCCCTTCCTTCCTTCTTCCCTTCCTTCCTTCCTTCCCCCTTACCTTTTTCACAGTGCCTGGAAAATTGTAGGGGCTTAATAACTGTTTATTGGTTGATTTAGATGCTATTTTAAAGCACTTTGTAAACATTCAAATGCTCCATAAATGTTAGTTATCATGTCATTCTCTTCCTCTTTTAGTTGAATTTATAAACATTGCTTTTGAATGATCCAGAACACAAAGAGTATATCGCACATGGGAAAGCTTTGTCTGGAGATGCAGAATATCAATTGATAGGATGTTCCTGAAGCTATCCTTCTTCCACCTATTGTTTGTGAGTGTGCTATGAGAAACCAAGGAGAACAAGTCATGAGGCTTTGATAAGGGTGGGTAAGGAATAATAAATTCATTTTTGGATATGTTGAGCTCACGATGTCTATAGCAAATTTGAGATACTTAGTAGGCAGTTTGGATTTGTTTCTGGATTAGTCAATTTACTAATCATCAGCAAAGAAACAATTGTATACAGGGGAGTCATATGCCCTATGACAGCCTTTCAGATAGTCAAAGACAGTTATCCTTCTCATCCTAATTTTTTTTTAATTTTCTGGATTTTAAATATCTCTAGGATCTTCCACTTCAGTCTTCATAAGATTTGATCTCCAGAACCTTAACCATCCTAGATTCTCACCTGGTTATTCTCTATTTTGCCAGTATCCTTTCCAAAACTGGTGCCTGTAACTGAATACCATGCTCTAACTAAGGAATATGACTAGGGAAGAGAACAGTGAAGTTATTACCTTCTTATTCCTTGACTGAATTAAATTGTCTACATTATATACAGCCCTAAGGGAATTATTCCATTCAGTAAGTAATTGCTCTATTTAAGACCTCAGATTGTGAGAAAAAATAGAGAGGTCCCTGCTGATTCAAATCTGTTGTACTTGGTCCTTCATAAAGGTTTACTGTTTTGACCTGCTGAGATTCAGGAGAGGGATTAACTAGATTGTATTAAAGGGACAGGGAATTTCAGGTGCATTGAATTCATATTTTATGTCCTTATATTTTCATTTAAACATCCCTCACCTTGGAAAATGGAGGAGTAGTTTTTGTTCCTCCTTCCTAGAGGAAGATGGAGAAGCCAAAAACAAAAAGAGGCAAACTATTATTTTAAAAGATTCTGTTTAAAATAATATGTTTGTTTTATTTCTTTCAGTACAAATTCTAGGTCCTAATGCAATTTCCCAGAAACACTTGAGCAATCTATTACTGCTGAAAGAATAGCAGCTGCAATTCCAAAGCTGGTAGGACCATCTCCCTGGTTATAAACTAGACTGAGAGGATTTTTTTTCATATCATAAATCACATAAAACATGGTGTAAGGAGTTCATAAAATCAATGAGTAGGTTCTAAAAATATACTGGCAAGGAAGTTAGTTTGGGAAACTTTGAAAAAGTTTGTATTTCCTAGAACAACTGAAGACAGAATTATACATTAGTCTCACCTTTTGCCACTGTTATATCACAGGGAGAAAATTCTACAGGTGTATATAAAAAACAATAAATTTGACGATATGAATGCTTGCAAAAGACAAGGCCATATTTTGTGTTGGGAAGAAAAGTGTGACCTTGTGTACAATATAAAAAAAAAAATTCTCCCCTTCATGACTCTTCTGCCTTGGCCATTATTATGTTTAGGCAAATCAGTTTTGTTTTTGCATAATTTCAGTCAAAGCAGTTATTGTATTTTTTGCATATTTTTCTTCTCTTTCATAATATTTTCTCCACCCTCAAATATTATAGGATAAAATTACTTAGAGTGAACCAGTATAGCCAAGAGCATAATTTCTCTGCTAGGCAGGTTGTTAAGCCTGCCTCCCCTTTGGTTGGCCAATATTTCAAAGGGCACTGACAACCATGTAACTATAATCGGATTAGACATGAACTTGCTTTGAGTGAGGTGTCTAGTTGGTTTAATTCCCAACAAACCAGTTTAAACTTATATTAGGGGCTGCTAGGATTTGAGGATTTTATTTTTACTTCTAGGGAAAAATAGACTGTCACATAGTACCCACTATCAGCATACCTGAAAAACCTGTGGTAGAAGAGAATATAAGGGATACAACTTTTATTGACCTTGTAAAGTAGATTCATGACATCAAATTCCCTTAGGTTATATCTGAGATTAAAGTTCTGACCTATTTGAACAATGAACATATAACCCTCATACCGATTCCCCTGAGGCAGAGGAGAGGGGAAGATAGGAAAGATACACATAATAAAGCTTTCCAGAGCTTTCCCCAAGGGAAAGGCATTCAGACTGGGCAGAAAACACCCTAAAGGAGGAGAACCTGGTGAATTTCTCGTGTTATCTGGCAGACTGCATTACAATCTGATCTAATTTCTTGAACTGACTCAAATTATTGTTTTGCATACAATATTAATTTACTCTGATAATTGCAGGTTCAAATAAAAAATGAATTACCAAACATTTCTTAAAAACCTATTGCATGCCAGTTAATATTTCTGGTTACTGAGTATATAAAGATAAAAATGAAATAGCCTCTGTCCCTAAAGTTGGAGAAACAATATGTATCTTTATAGAGATCAAATCAACATGTAGCACAAACTATATATCCTTCCTTGCTCAGGGGAGGGTGTGGTGGTGGGGGGATGTGTTCCTAAATGGTGAGAGTTGTATCTTCTCCCAGGGAGATCTAGCAGCAAAATATCATATACAATGTAGCAGGGGCCTTGTTCAGGTTTGATTTGGAATGGAAGGATGCACTAAATCATTGAACAATTGATGGAAAGGATCCCTAATACAGAAGAAAAATGCAGCAAGGATGTAGTGATACTTAGTTTCTCAGGATGTCCTTTCACCCTCATGCCATTTTCTCCATAAAGAAAAACAAGCCTGTCTGGTCAAAAGGGCAAAGTAACTCAAGTGACCTTTAAACATATACCAAGTTGGAGGGACCCTGATCTGCAGTGTTCTCTTCTTTTGTATAATATATGATGGTTCTCTCTGAGAGCAGGTTTCTTGGGGAGGTTTTCTAGAGGCAGCCTTAGTTTCAGATCAATGTAATAATCACCCCAAATGCAGCCAGGGATTAAAGTACAGTCTTTTATTGTCTCTTCCAAAATAGCCCAGTTAGTTTTCTTAGAGGCCTATCTCCTTCCTTGGTTCCAAGAGCTCTTGCAGCTTGTCCTTTGCCTCTGCTTTCTTCAGCCTCCAGCTTTCTCTGAATCTTTCTCCAATTGATGCCTCCACTCACTCCTGGCTCTCAATCTCCCAGAGTGCTCCTTGGTCCTGAGAGCTTCTTGCTTATGTGCTGTACACTGAGTACACGCCAATCATTATATCACTGGGAATCCATTATTTGTTGTAGGATTAAATCAATTCTAAATTGGATTTAAACATTGTCTCCTCAATTCCACTTAGTACCTTGTTTCAAGTTCTGGCCCATAACATCTCCTCGTTGGATCAAATCAATCACACTGAACCATGCTAAATTAGATTATTATTGCCTCTATCAATTCTAATGACTTAATACTTTGTAAGAATTCCAACATCTCCCCTTTTCTTTTGATTTAGAACAAAAGGTTGTCATGATCTTCCTGACTTCTCAAGGAGGTGAGAACCCTCAAAAGAAGGTGATCACGCCTTCCCTGACTACCCAAAAAAGAAAAGAAAATACTATAAAAAGAAGGTGGTCACACCCTCCCTGACATTTCAGGAAGGGAGATGAAAACACCAAAGGAAATGGGAAATCAAATCAGATTAGTGGGTTTCTGAAGGGGCTCACTTGAAACAGGTACACACAAATCCATCAATATGGGAGGCATTACACATAATTACATAAACACATAGCAATATAACACAGGCTAGTGGTAATATAACAAAAACATGAATCAATATGAGAATTTATACATGTCCATAAGTCCTAGAAATAGTCCAAAAAGAATCTGTTGTCCATTAGTTCATGTGCCAGGAATCCAATAATTCCTGCAAGCTTTGAAGTACTGCAATAGTCTCATCAACAATTTTTTATCTCAGGGAATCCAGTGATTCCTGCTGGTTTTCAAGTCCTAGAAACAGTCTCATCTTGTGTTAGGGAATCCAATGATTCCTGAAGATTTTAAAGTTCTTTTAACAGTCTCATTGTCAGCCATGCTCTTTCAGTGTCAGATGTTTCTTAAATCTTCTCCTTTGTTTTGAGTTTTTTCTCTTTTTCTGTTTCTCTCTGATGGACAAGGCAAATATGGCTCATTGGCACCCATCTGATTCCTTCTCCTCCTGTAGAACTACAAGCAAACCCTCTTCCCCAAGAGGTTAACCTATCTGGTCCCTTCCATTCACCACTTTCTGTATCTCTCCACATCACCTGGCAATTATCTAAAGATAGTGGAGCTGCTTGCACTGGACACTGTCCTTCTGGTTTAAAAAGCCTGTATTCTCCCCAACTGTAATTTTTCTGCTATATGACTATTTTTAAGCTGATTGATCACATCAGAGTCCTGAGACCTTCTAAAGACTCTCTGGGTATAACCTCAGCTGCCATCATGCCCCATCTGTCTTTTGATTGATATCTTGGAACTGGGCTTCACCTCTCATTTCCCTGATCAATCTACATTCAGAGGCCCAGTGGAAGCCTTGATTGCATTTTAGATATAGGGTTTTGGGTTTTCTCTCACCCTGTCTTCTCACTCTATCTCCATTATCTACACTGAGCTCTAAGATGTCCAACTTTTCCATACTGAAAGCATCTACGAGTTTATCTAGAATTCCTTTGCCAAAAAGGACCCTGTCTTTCCATATTCCTCATAGTTTGGGCATAATAAGCATCTGTGCCCAGTATGGCACAGTGCCTTATGGTCTTCTCTAAAGGAGTATCATTGTCTAGTCCGTATATAATTCTTTTGCAAACCTCATTGACATTTTCCTTAGCCAGGTGTCTGGTCATTATTTCTGTAGCTGTGTTATCTCCAATGGTTCTTATGACAGCTGTTTGCAAACATCCCACAAAATCTGCAAAAAGTTCATTGGGACCTTGCTCTATTTTTGTGAAGGCTTCCCTCGATTTTTTTGTCCTGGGAAGGAACCCCAAGCTTTTATTGCAGCCTTAGAAATTTGCTCATACAGTGGTATGGGACAATAAATCTGTTCTGAATTCTCTCCATACTGACCTTCACCAGCTAGTTGGTCAAAAGCTATTTATATTAGCTCCTGTTTGCCTGTTGCATTGGGCTTGCATCCTACATAATTCATGATACTCCGAAAACCACAATAAATTCTGTCCAGGTTCTAAACATAACCTTGTTATATATTTCCAATCATTCAGAGTTAAGATTTCATAAGACAAATTATCTAGTAACATTTTAACATAAGAGGATGTAGCCCCATAAAGAATGCAACCCTTTTTCAAATATTTAATTTTTTTCCAAATTAAAAGGAATGTATCTTCTCCCTTTTTGACCTGAAGAGTAGAGCTCTTCAATCACAGGATATGCATTTATGAAATCAGATATATCTTCTCCTTCATTTTTTGCCTTAATCAATGCCTTTTCTAATCTTGTCATATTCTGCTTCACAGGAGATGCTGATTGTGTTTCTGCCTCTCCCCCTCCTCCTTCTTCCTTCACCCATGAAGGGTTAATTGAGGGGGAAGGGTCATGAGATATGGAATGATCCAATTTCTCCTACTGTGAAGTATCACACTCAAAATTGTACTTAACTCCATTCTTATCTGATTCTTCCTCTTTTTCACCTAGTTTAGTTGGCACTTCCCCTTCCTGCTCTTTCTTCTTTTTCCTCATTCTAGCACTTATATAATTTCCTAAAGCCAGTTGTATTAAATTATATGTATTAAGTGTGTCTTTGGAAATTGAGTCAGGTCCATTTTTATTGCAGAATTGACAAAGATCCTTAACACTGTACACCAAGATAAGGTCAAAATGGGTTCATGACCTAGGCATAAAGAATGATATTATAAATAAATTGGAAGAGCATAGGATAGTTTACCTCTCAGACTGTGGAAGAGGAAGGAATTTATGACCAAAGAAGAAGAAGAGATCACTATTGACTACAAAATAGAAAATTTTGATTATATCAAATTGAAAAGTTTTTGTACAAACAAAACTAATGCAGATAAGATTAGAAGGGAAACAATAAACAGTCAAAGATTCTGATAAAGGCCTCATTTCCAAAATATATAGAGAATTGACTCAAATTTATAAGAAATCAAGCCATTCTCCAATTGATAAATGGTCAAAGGATATGAACAGACAATTCTCAGACAAAGAAATTAAAACTATTTATAGCCATATGAAAATATGCTCCAAATCATTATTAATCAGAGAAATGCAAATTAAGACAACTCTGAGATACCACTACACATCTGTCAGATTGGCTAGAATGACAGGGAAAAATAATGCAAAATGTTGGAGGAGATGTGGGAAAACAGGGACACTGATGCATTGTTGGTGGAATTGTGAACACATCCAGCCATTCTGGAGAGCAATTTGGAATTATGCTCAAAAAGTTATCAAACTGTGCATACCCTTTGATCCAGCAGTGTTTCTACTGGGCTTATACCCCAAAGAGATACTAAAGAAGGGAAAGGGACATGTATGTGCCAAAATGTTTGTGGCGGTCCTGTTTGTAGTGGCTAGAAGCTGGAAATGGATGCCCATCAATTGGAGAATGGTTGAGTAAATTGTGGTATATGAATGTTATGGAATATTATTGTTCTGTAAGAAATGCCCAGCAGGATGAATATAGAGAGAACTGGTGAGACTTACATGAACTGATGCTAAATGAAATGAGCAGAACCAGGAGATCATTATATGCCTGAACAACGATACTGTATGAGGATGTGTTCTGATGGAAGTGGATTTCTTCGACAAAAAGATCTAACTCAGGTTCAATTGATCAAGGATGGACGGAAGCAGCTACACCCCCTCCCCCCCAAAAAAAAAAGACACTGGGAAATAAATATAAACTGCTTGCATTTTTGTTTTTCTTCCCGGGTTATTTTTACCTTCTGAATCCAATTCTCCCTGTGCAACAAGAGAACTGTTTGGTTCTGCACACATATATTGTATCTAAGATATACTGTAACTTATTTAACATGTATAGGACTGCTTGCCATCTTGGGGAGGGGGTGGAGGGAGAGAGGAGGAAAAATCAGAACAGAAGTGAGTGCAAGGGATAATGTAAAAAATTAACCTGGCATGGGTTCTGTCAATAAAAAGTTATTTAAAAAAAAGAAAAGAAAAGAAAAAAGAATTGACAAAGATCCTTTTCTACTAATTTTCACTCCATTGAGTTTGGATTAGAATTGTAGTATTCACTTAGCTGCTCTCCTACTAATTTCCACTCATTTAGATTCAGTTCTTTTTCCAAGAGAACCAAGGACATATGTACTTTACAGTTTCTAAAAGTTCAGTGATCTGCTCCAAATTATAATCAAACCTTGGTTTTTCATAACCTTTATAATGTTCTCTAAACATTTTCCTTGAACAGAAACAGAAGGCTGTTTTCTAAAAATCTGTCCCATCTTAGATGAAATTCTACTTTAACTCTTTTAATAAAATTTCTTTGTTGTACTCGCCCTAATTTCTGGGTTCAGGAAACTTTTCCACTGGAATCAGGATCCTGTCAGTTCCTGTTCAGGTGCCAAAATGTGGTGTTCTCTTCTTTTGTATAATATTTGATAGTTCTCTGGGAGCAGGTTTCTTGGGGAGGTTTTCTGAAGGCAGCCTTAGTTTCAGTTCAACATAATAATCACCCCAAATGCAGCCAGGAATTTAAATACAATATTTTATTGTCTCTTCCAAAATAGCCCAGTTACTTTTCTTAGAGACCTATCTCCCTCCTTGGTTCCAAGAGCTCTTGCAGCTTGTCCTTTGCCTCTGCTTTCTTTAGCCTCCAGCTTTCTCTGAATTTTTCTGCAACTGATGTCTTCACTCACTCCTGGCTCTCAATCTCCCAGAGTGTTCCTTGGTCCTGAGAGCTTCTTGCTTATATGCTGTACACTGAGTACACGCCAATCATTATATCACTGGGAAACCATTATTTGTTGTAGGATTAAATCAATTCTAAACTATATTTAAACATTGTCTCCTCAATTCCACTTAGTATCTTGTTTCAAGTTCTGGCCCATAACATCTCCTTGTAGGATCAGATCAATCATCCTGAACCATGCTAAATTAGACTATTATTGTCTCTATCAATTCTAATGACTTAACACTTTGTAAGGATTCCAACACTGATCTCTCTCTCTCTCTCTCTCTCTCTCTCTCTCTCTCTCTCTCTCTCTCTTTCTCTCTCTCTCTCTCTCTCTCTCTGTGTGTGTGTGTGTGTATATATATATATATTTATGGCTTTAAGTAACTAAGATGCTGCATCACAGGATGCAGGATCAGCTTCTAAGGACAACTTTGTTACCTTTTAGAAAAGATTGAAGAAAGAAAAAAACCATTTATAAAGTACTTATGTGCCAGTCATTGGGTTAAGGACTGGTAATACAAAGAAAGGAAAAAAGATCATCCATCTCTTTCCTATTATCCTCTATCATATGGCTCCTGACTTCATCATTCAACAGAAATTTCTTTCTCCAAAGTGACTAATAATATCTTAATTGGCAAGACCATCTCTAATCGCATTTTTTGAGTCCTTATTCTTCTTGTTTTCTCTACAGCTTTTGGACACTTCCAATCAACATCTTCTCTAGGATAGTCTCTTCTCTCTAGGTTTTCTAGATTATTTTCTCTCTAAATTATTATCCTTTTACACAGCTGATCATTTTCCCACTTCTTTTGTTTGTTTTTCATCCAGCTAATACCTATGAATTGTGGGCATCCTTGTACCAGACTAATTTTTTTTCCCCTCTGTATACTATTATATTTAATTATCCTATCAACTCTTCTATATCTTTGTGCTGATGATTAGTAAATGGACTCTTGCCTCCAAACTGCCTATTGGTTAACTCAAATTGATTGTGCTGTAGACATCATGAACACAACATATTCAAAACTGAACTTATTCCTCCCCCTGAAACCCTCATGTTTTCTCAATTCTCTATTTTATGTATTCCTTCTGAGTTAATCTACGAATGATCTTGACAAGATTTGATTTGGTTAATATCAAGATCTTTGCATATTTCTTTTCCCTCATGGCTCCCCTTTTTCTCTTTCATAAATTGCTATTGTTTAATTTATTTCAAGTATTTTCCATAATTATTTGCACATGACCATCCACTTTAAACCTGGATGTGCTTGGTTATATCTTCCTGCTGGAGTAGAAGATTGTGTTTTTGTTTGATATGATTTCTGAATTTTTAGCAGTTTTGTTGAAGTAACTGCTGTGAATGAAATTTCTTTGAAAAATGGTGATAACAAGAATCAGTTAATCAACAATTATTTATTAAACACCCAGGTGCTAGGGACTGGAAGGAAAGGAAGAGAGTGAGGGAAGGAAAGAGGGAAAGAGGAAAAAAGGAAGGGAGGGAGACAGGGAAAGAGGGAGGAAGAGAGGGAGAAAGGAGGAAGGGAAGAGGGAGAGAAAAGGAAGGAAGGAGGAAATGAGGAGGGAGGGAAGAAGGAGGGAAAAGGAGAGAGAGAAAGGGAGGGAGGGAGAAAGTGAGAGAGGAAAGGAGGGAGGCAGGGAAGGAGGAATAGTCCCTGACTTGGAAGAGCTTATGATTTAGCCAGGAGGGTATTAAAAAAAAAAGAGGGGGGGGGACAGGGGAACTGACTTAGAATCAAGAGGATTTGAGTTTAATTCTGGTCTCAGACATGTAATATCTGGTTGATCATGGGTAAGTCACTTAACCCTGATTGCCTTGCAAAACAAAAACAAAAACCCAAAACCAAAAAATTCCCCAAACCAAGAACAAAAAAAAAATAATTAAAATAAAATAAAAAACAACAGGGATAGACCCTAGACCTGTGATTTCATTGGCATAAAGAACTTTCAGATAATAATAAAAAAAAACAAAAACTGTGCTATGAAGTACAATGGATAGAGCTAGAGCTTTAGATTGCATAATAATAGCTGAATAGTATGAATAATAATATGCATTATGTATGGCCTCAAACCTTCCAAGTAGTGTGAACTGGGAAAAATCACTTAACCACTGCCTATCTAATTTGCCTTATCTAAATAATAGCTCTTACCTCCCAGGAATATCAGTAAAATAAGATCATATTTATGAAATGTTTTGAATAAATGTTATTCTTTATGTAATTATTTTATTTGTATTACATTTTATATATCATATATTTGTTTTCATTCTATTATAGAATAAATTATAATATCAAAATTGTTATTTTTGTCATCATTAATATATCAATGTGGACCAACATCTTTTCTGAGACTTAAATAATTTTAGATGATAATCTAGACCAAGGCTTCTTCTTAAAAATATTATTATTTATTTTAGGGCACATTACTTTATGTATCATGTTGAAAGAAAAAAATCAGAACAAAAAGGAAAAATCCATGGTAGAGGGAAAAAAAAATCAGAAAGAAGATACGAACATAGCATGTGTTGATTTGTATTCAGTCTTCATAGTTCTTTTTCTGGATACAGATGGCATTTTCTATGTAAAGTCTATTGAGATTGCTTTGGACACCAAGGCTTTTTAAACTTTTTCCATTTGTAACCACTCTTTTCCTAAGAAATCTTTACATGACCTGAGGTACAAAGAAGTATACAAATCAAATGAACTTATAAGAAAGCATAATTTTTGTGACTCCCACATTCTGTTATGAGACCCCATATGGTGTCACAATCACAGTTTACAAAACTAGGACCCAATATACTGAGAGGTGCAGGGACTTGCTCAAGGTCACATAGCCAACATATGCCAGAGAAGAAATTTGAATTCATGTTTTCCTGGTAGTAAGGCTATTTCTCCATCTGCAACAGCATGCTGGTAAATAGAATGCAAAGTAAATAAGATTTTAAAGATCACAAGGTTCTTTGAGCTTGATATACCATCCAACAGAGCCAGAATATCATTCTAACTTAGAACTCAGACAAGTCCATACACTTAGTGTGGACTCAGCTGCATAGTAGAATGACTAAGTGGTCCTGTTAATTGTTGGGTAGGAAGAATGCTCTGGTTGCTTGGATGGAAATGATGGTTGGGGTCTTTGATAACTACATGTGTAATTTCAACCATGCTTTTGAAGAAATGTTTGGCTCAATAAATATTTTATCATCACTGTTTTCCAACACTTAAAAATAATTATTATTGAATGGTAGTTACCAGATCTGCTACCACATTTCTTTTTCTGATCACCAGCTGAGGAGTGGCAGAAGTTGATGGGGGTTGTGGGAGGATGGTAGGGAGCAGGATTCCCAATTTCTTCATATTTCATCATGACATCAATAACTTTCACAGCATTGCACTGAGTCATTGTTATTAATTTTACACAGAACACATTAAATTTAATTATTATGATGATGATCCCCTGAGAAAACTTTTATTAGATTGTTAGTCCTTTTCTTGGACCATTAATTACTAAAATACCTGCTAATGTTAGCTATGAAGCACATTAAACCAAGTGAGAGAAATTAATTTTTTGCAAGATTGAATGTAAACTTTAAATTCATTATAGAAATTTTACTCTAGCAAAAAAAAAAAGTGGAATTCAACCCATAGAGCCAAATATATACTTTTTAGTATATACTTTTAAAAAATTTTATCAATTTAAAAGTGGCAATCCCACATAGAACTGATTGATAATATAGTATTTACCTCTTAAGACTTTCATTTTGGTGTACAAAAATAATTTATTCTCACCAGAAGTTGTTTGCTCTTATCTCTTAATATATTTTTTATATTTCATTTTGGTTTTCATTTTAAAAAATCTTAAAAGTGTAAGACTCCACACTGATTAAAAAACAAAAAAACAAAAAAACAAAAAACCTCTTCCTCCACATAGACATACAATACTTCATTTTCTAGTCCTTCCTAATTCTTTTCCATCTCTTTTCACTTCAGCTATTGCAAACAGTCCAGAAACCTTTTTTTTCTTGATTATTTTTCATTTTCACATGTCTTCTGGTTCTAGAGATGTGAGAGGCATATGCACACACATACACATTTTCATGTCTTTTATGACTGAACTCTGAAGAATATGAACAGTCTAAATTATCAAATAAGCTCTCAGTGCTCCCCTCTTATCTAAAATTAACAGACTGTGTGGGTATTTGGAGCTTTATTCTCCATTTCCCATTGCTGAAGGATTTGATGGGGGTATCAGAAAAAATAAACAGCTGGGGAGGGTATCTGTGAATGTGCCAGGACTCAGAAGTGGCTCATGCAGAACTTTGCCATGAGAATATGTGGATAAGGTTCTCTTTTAGCATTATGATCACCTAAGCATTTCTGCATTATACTGTTCCTTAATAGAAGATTCTCCTTTGTTATTCCCATTTCATTTTATTCACATAGAGCTTTTACCTTTCGAATAGCCATGAAACAGCATGATTTGCCAGCTGCCCTTGTTCCCCAGTTAGCAGCATGAATGGCTCTATACTGTATTTCATTGTGTCCCAGAAGCCTTCTCTAGTACGAATGGCCTTCCCTCAACTTTCCCACTAGCAGCTGGTGAAGCCTCAGAGAGCCATTTAATGTTTTCTTCAGACCAGCTGAACTCCATGACCGTCTTCTCATTGAAGCTTCCTTCCTTCCTGAACCTGGAAGACAGGCTTGTGGTCAGGGTCATTTAACAGAGAAAAAAACAACTGCCTGGAAGGCAATCAGCTGTGTTAAAAAGCCAATATCTTCTTCATGAAAACAATAAAATTCTCAGCAAAAATTTTCCAGTTTAAACTCTTCCAGACATATAAATACAAAGGTAGTAGACCAAATTAAATCAAAGGAAACCTTTAGTATAAAACTATATAGTTTGTATGTCTCCATATAGTTTTCAATCATCTAATTACTTTTATTTTTTTCCTTTTCTTTTAAACTTGACACTAAGAAAAATCAAGGACTGCATGTATCTCTTGAGGCTAGACTCTATACTGCTGTCTGCGAGACATTTTTCACGTAAAGCTTTCTTTAATAGGGAATCATGTGGAGTGATAAAATCTGAGAGCTTAAATGTGCTGTGAAAATGGTTGCAGATTCTTCCTTTAATTTATTAGTTTGTCACAAAAGAGGAAGATAAGCACTGACAAGCTTCAAACCTACCTGCAAATGACTATTTGTAGAAATTTTTAATGAGCTAAAGTACAAAATAAAATGTCTTTTAATGGCTTCTTCCTAGAGAACAGCATATAAAATTTCATTGCATTAAAGTAAGTAAACACATACATACATATGTACCTATATCTTCATATTCACAATAAATATATACTTCTAAGTAACAAAACATATCTTTGTAGATGATATGATGATATACTTCTGAATCCTAGAAAACCATGCAAAAAACCTACTGGAAACAATTAGCAGCTTTAGCAAAATTGCAGGGTATAAAATAAACCCACACAAATCATCAACATTTCTATATATTACTGAAAAACCCATAAGCAAGAGATAGAGAAATTCCATTTAAAATAACTGTAGACAATAAATAAATACCTCTTCAGGACTTCAGGTACTTTTTGTCAGGTATGAGGGCTTTATCTATACAGATAATAAATCGTGTACATTTTAGGAGATAGTTTTTTAAAGAGTTGCTATGTCTGGAGGCACATAGCACTCTGAAGTCAACTAATGATGAGCATTCTGAGCTTAACAAAGTAAGCATTGGAGAACAATCGTGAAATTCATCACTAGGCCTTTCCTTATGGTAGCATTTTCCAAAACTCAAGCTTCTCTGGAATAATCTTACTTAATCCTTCATTACTTCCATTTCAGAATGAGATGATAGTAGAGGACATGAAAAGAGAGATGGGCAGCTAGGTAGCTGCCATAATACATAGAGTGCTGGGCCTGTATTTTGGAAGACTCATATTCCCAAGTTCAAACATGACTGTGAGATCCTGAATTAGCCACTTAATCTTTTTTGCCTCAGTTTCCTCATTTGTAAAATGAAGTAGAAAAGGAAATGGCAAACTGCTCCAGTATCTTTGTCAAGAAAACCCCACATGGGGCCATGGAGAATCAGACATGACTGAAATGACTGGACAACAACAAGGAAACATGTAATAACATACATATGTTATATAATAGATAAAATGAAATAGCACTTAAGAATAAAATGAAATAATATTTGTAAAGCACTTTGTGAATCTTCAAGCACTAAGGAAATGTTATACACTATTTCAAATGATCCTCATTTGGCATGGTTTTAAGTTCCCTTTTCTCTCTTTGGACGAAATTGTACTCCTCTGGACCCTAGCTAAAAATGTCAGTGTCTCTTCTGTGATAAGGTAGACCAGAGCTGAAGACAGTGCTCATTTTAACTTTTTAATCAGTCGCTGATGTGAAGATAACCTTGTCAAATGTGTAGATAATGTGAAGCTGAATGAGATAGCTCATGTTTGGATGATAGAAACCTAATCTAAAGTATGTCACAAAACTGCAATTATGGACAAACTTATACAATCAAAATTTTGTTTATACAAAATCACCAGTAAGAGAGGGGAAGATGAGGTCAAACTTTTTAGAGCCAGGAAGTTCTTCAGTGTCCTAGAATATAATGCAATCTGTACAGTGCTATCCCCCAAAAGGAATGAATGGGAGCTGTTAACCTCTAGAGAGAACCTCTTTTCAATTTGTTCATAAGATTTCCTCAATCATTGTGGCAAATATCCTTACTAAGGATCCTTTTTTGGAAGTATACTGTGTTTTTGTACTCTTCCTGGTATGTAGTGTTCTCTTCTTTTCTCAACTATAATGGTTCTCTGGGAGCAGATTTCTGGGGTGGCAGGGGGGTGTGGCGGGAGGGCACTCTGGAGGCAGCCTTAGTTTCAGTTCAGATCAATAATCACCTCAAATGCAGCCAGCTGTTAAAACACAGTCCTTTCTTTATTGTCTCTTCCAAAATAGCCCAGTTGGTTCCAAGAGCTCTCGTTGCTAGTCTTTGCCTCTGCCAGCTTCAGTCTCTCCTCTTCCGAATCCTTCGTTCTCAATCTTCTGCAGTGGACTCCTCTTTTTATGCTCTTTTAGAGGTGTAAACTCAAAGGTTGACTCCTCCTCCAAGAGTGGGATTGTGGGTTCCTGACTTGTGAATCTCCCAGACTTGTGAACTCTAACATGTGAGCTAATGTGTGAACTCTCAAAGGTGTAAACTTAAGTATATAAGCATTGTTTCTATCAATTCCGTTGAGTTAACACTTTGTAAGGATTCTAACAATGCTATTTATTTTTGAAGGGTGAAACAAAATCATCTCATTATAAATTTGAAAGAACTTTGATGTCTGGAAGAAGTGTGATTTTAATGAATCAAATGCTTTAAAAAATTCAACAAATCATTAGCATAATGAGATCTTATTATCTACATGTTTCAGTGAATTGATTCTTGCTGTTCATCCTTTGTTTTCAAAGAAGACCAATGGCATCATGGGGTGATATCTTGACTTAGGTTAAGGTGGAAGCAAAGTTGCCCAAAATCATTAGCTTCACTCTCTCTTCCAGAATCATTGAACTCTAGGAGCAGGACAAAAGTCAGGATGACTAGTTACAGCCGGGATGCAGAGAAAAATCTTGGCATCTTTGATGTCTGACCTAGCTCTAAGTGCTCCACATCTGTGGCTTCAGCTGTCTTCAGGTCCATTGGAACAAATTGTTCTCTTCCATCCATTCCACGAGGGGCAGAAGTGATAGTAAAGTCAAGTAATAAATCTTGAAATTATCATTGAGTGTCACTTGTGAAAATTTGACTGTTCCTTACTGATATCTTCTTCAAGGAGGTGCTCAATATGTATCATGGGCTATCAAGATAGGAAAATAGACTTCCATGTCAACAGCTCTGGGTATTTTCTCAGAATTCAGATATATCTGGAAATCACTTATCTGTCCATTTTGTTATGCTAGAAATGCTATTTAAATGACATATTTAAAACAGCTATGTCCCAATATACAGTAATATATCCTCCAAGGTAATCCTCTTATTTGAATTCTCCCTGTCTAATTCTACTGGACTGGAATCAAGGATGATATATTAGAATAAGTGTAAATAGTGTAAATTTATGTAAAGTAAATTAGGAGAGGCAGTATAGCTTATTGGAAAGCAAAATGGTCTTGATTGCTGACTTTTGACACATAATGGTATGTAACCTATGTACAATCACTTGACTTTTCAGTACTCTATGTATTTCTTTAAGATAAAGTATAGAGAAGATGGGAATCTGTATTAGTAGAAGTATTTTCCTCACTTCAGAGTTCACTGTGCCAATAAAACCACATTTCTAGTCCTTCTCCTTGAGTAATTACTAACATTCCTTAAAAACTGAGAACGTACCCTTGGAAGAGGATTCAAAATATGAAACTACAGTATTATGCACATGGAATGTCATAGCTTTTAATTATGTATTTTAAGCTTGGATTTAGCTGCCAAAAGCCAGTACTCTGTTTATAAATAAATCACTTCCCTAAGCCAACTCCTTACCACCTGTGTTGTTTTGGTTGTTTTCTTAAGAATGGATTCCCAGAAATAATGAACTTGTAGGACAAAAGGGCACCCTTAAGGGTCATCTGAACATTTTCTTCCCCAGTGCAATAGGACATTGGGGGAATATATATTCCTGGGCAGTGTTTATCTGCTTATAAAAATGTTCACATGTATCATCTTGTTTGATCATCATGATATTCATGATAGGCAGATCCTATTGTCCATAAGGAGGAAACTGTTCCTTGAACTCTTTTATTTTTAAGAATTTGCTGGACAAAATCAAGGATGTCCAAAAAAAAAAAAACTTAATGTAGGTTTAATTTCTTAAAATTGTTGAAGTTTAAACCGAAACCAAGACTTTTTTGCATGTTGTTTAGACAGCACTGAATAGTAGATATAGAGTCAGAAAGAATGGAATTCAAAAGGCACCAATTACACCTATTGGCTATTTCACCTCGGCAAATCATTAAATTTTCCTAATCCTTAGACAACTACCAAATCATATATGTAGTGGTATTAGTCTCAGTGAAGAGAGTCCCCATGTCAGGAGGTCTTTCTACTGATTAAATAAATCATGGATTCTTATGTATTTATTAATGAAGAATGTATCAAAAGTATTGCTGGAGCTCACAATTTCAGTCATAAGATGGTAAAACAAAAAAGCATCTTAGAATTCTCTCCATCTTCTTATGTAGAGGAGACAACAGAATTCCAAAGAGTTTGCTGACAGTTACAAAAAGAATTAATGACCCAGCTGAGATGACAACCTATATCTCTTGACTTCCAGAATTTGAACTACTATGGCAAGGATTTTAGAAATAGCAATAAACACCATGATTTACTTTCCCAAAAATTTAGTACTTTTCTTCTCTTTTCAATATCAGGTTTTCCTCAAATGAGACCCATATATAAAGAACATGACAGCTTCTTCTCTCCTATCTATATTAAGCATCATTGATATATCTATGTCACTATTTCCATCATGTAATAGGAAGATAATCAGTCAATTTTCCCTGACTGTGAAAGGCAATATGGTAGAGTGTAATGGGCTGAGGCTTGAGTTGATGCACTGAGGTCCCAAGCACATGAGGCTAAATAGTAATTGGACCATACTCTATTAATAGATAAGCTTGGAGAGAGAATGGCCCCCACCCACTCTTTGTGCAAGTCCTGATGTGTTGTATAGGAAATGACGATTTTGGTGGGTGGAGGCAGGGGAGTGGAAGAGGAGGGGGAGGAGAGACTTTTGGGACGGCCATTGCCACGGTTGACTCCACTGTTGGCTCCACTGTTGGCTTGGCTCGCGTCGCTCTCTCTTAGCTGGCTTCCTGTCGCAACTGCCTATATTTGCTATCGCAATCTTTCTTGCCTATATTTGCTATAGCAATCTTTATTCACCTCTTCACTTCAATAAATATTGAAGATTTTTCCCTTAACCTGAATTCCTGACTCCGGCTGACTTTAAATACGCGGTCATTACATTTGGCGCAAATTGATAGGAGATATCCAATGGATGCGACCAGTGTTAGGCTTGACTACCTATCAGTTACAACCATTATATGATATTTTAAGGGGAGACAGTGCTTTAAATTCACCACGCCAGCTTACAAAAGAAGCTCAAGAGGCTTTGAGAGAAGTTGAACTGGCTTTATCCAATGTGGTTGAGAGAGTCACTCAAAAACCTTTGGAAATAACAGTTTTTGCCACACAAGAGGCACCCACAGCAGTCCTTCATCAAGGAGACAGTGTGATAGAGTGGGTGAACCTCCCGGCACAACCAGAACAAAGCCTTACTCCTTACCCAGTGCTTGTGGCTAGAATTTTGCTAAAGACCATTAAGCGAGCAGTACAATTATCTGGGGCAAGACCTGATAAGATATACACCTTTTACACCAATACACAAATTAATGTGTGTTGTGAGACCATCCCAGAGTGGCAAATTTTATTAGCCATGGCTCCTAATTTTATACATGGGTCTCCATTAAAGATAACCAGACTTTTACATAATTGGCGATGGATTCTTGAAGAAAAAGTTTCTAAAGTTCCTCTTAAAGGACCAACTATCTTTACAGATGCATCCAAACACAATATTTGTGCTGTATACTCTCATGATTTAACCATAAAGAGAGTAGTCAGAACTCCTTTTCAGTCCACTCAGCAGAACGAATTGTATGCGATCATGTTAGCTCTCACTTATTACCCAGGAGACATAAATATAATATCTGATTCAGCCTATTCAGTAGGTGTGGTACAAAGAATTGCCACAGCCCAAATAAAATTTGCAGCTTCTAATATATATCAGCTCTTTAAGGAACTTCAGGAGCAAGTGAGAAAACATCCAGGTAAGATTTATATCTTGCATGTCCACTCACATAGTGGACTCCCAGGCCCTATTTTTGATGGGAATTCAAAGGCAGATAGCCTTTTAACTATGTTAACTAGTACACCTTTATTTCAGGAGGCCCAGGAATCCCATTCTAAGTACCATCAGGCTGCTCGAGCTTTGCGTTTACAATTTGGGATTACAAAAGAGGAAGCTAGGAGCATAGTAAAAAGCTGTACAGCTTGCCTTCCTTTCCATGCTCCTACACTGCCTCCAGGGAAGAACCCTCGTGGTTTGAGACCCAATGAAATCTGGCAAATGGATGTGACCCATTATAAATCTTTCAGTCGTCTGTCTTTTATCCATGTTGTGGTAGACACCTTTTCAGGATTCACTTTTGCCATACCAGCAGCAAAAGAGACAGCCCGAGTGGTCACTGAATTCCTCCTGCAAGCATTTGCCATTATGGGTGTGCCACAAGCAATAAAAACAGACAATGGTCCTGCATACACCTCCAAACATTTTGCACACTTTTGTGCACAGTATAAGATTTTACACACCACTGGCATACCCTTTAATCCTCAAGGACAGGCAATAGTAGAGAGGAGAAACAGAGATATTAAGACGCTGCTCCAAAAACAAAAGAAAGGGGGAGCCACAGGTAACCCTAGAGAGCTTCTAAATCTAGCACTTTATACTATTAACTTCTTGATTTTTGACAAAGATGCACTGGCTCCGGCAGACAGGTTTTATAACCCACCGGAAGGGCAATGTCCAGTGCGAGCAGCTCCACTATCTTTAGATAATCGCCAGGTGATGTGGAGAGACCCAGAAAGTGGTGAATGGAAGGGACCAGATAGGCTAACTGCTTGGGGGAGAGGGTTTGCTTGTATCTCTACAGGTGGAGAAGGAATCAGATGGGTGCCAACGAGCCGTATTCGCCTTGTCCATCGCAGAGAGACGGAGCAGACCCTTGAAACGAAGGAGAAGACCCAAGAAACATCGGGTGGTTCTGTTGCTGATTGTGCTCACCATTGAAAGAGTGTGGCAGTTATGACGTTTGACTCATGGACATAGAAAATCATTGGACTTCAAAACCCTCAGAAATCATTGGATTCTCTGAGACATAAGATTGTTGTAGGACTTTAAAGCCCTCAGGAATCATTGGATTTTCTGAGAAATGATAAGACTGTTACAGGACTTCAAAATCTGCTGGAATCATTGGCTTCCCTAAGACATAAAAAGACTTTGGCTGGACTTCAAAAACTTGGGGGGATCATTGGATTCCCTGATATGTGAAGCAATGGACAATAGACTGGTTTTGGACTATCTCTTGGCTGCTGAAGAGGTGTATGTGTGACTGCTGTTTACATACTCTCCTTCTAGGACTTTTGGCAATCTTTTACAACACAATGTTGATTTATATTTGTTATACCGTTACTTGGGTGTATAATTCATGTTTGTTATAACACATCAAGCCTGCACTGACTGTGGGGAGAGTCATCACTAATAGTCTCTGCGTTGTTGCTATGTGCTATGTGTTCCCATGCTGATGGGTTTGTGCATAATAAGACCCTTGAGCCCAGAAACCTGCTAGCAACCCCCACTTCCCTTTGGTGCTTTTCATCTCCCTTCCTGAGATGTCAGGGAGGGCGTGATCATCTCCATTTTAGTGCTTTCACCTCCCTTCCTGAGAAGTCAGGGGGGTCGTGATCACTTCCTTTTCGGTGCTTTCACCTCCTTTCCTGAGAAATCAGGGAGGGTGTGATCACCTCCCCTTGGGGGCTCTGACCTCCCTGAAGAGTCAGGGATGGCATGATCACCTGTGTTCTAAAACAAAAGAAAGCGGGAGATGTAATGGGCTGAGGCTTGAGTTGATGCACTGAGGTCCCAAGCACATGAGGCTAAATAGTAATTGGACCATACTCTATTAATAGATAAGCTTGGAGAGAGAATGGCCCCCACCCACTCTTTGTGCAAGTCCTGATGTGTTGTATAGGAAATGACGATTTTGGTGGGTGGAGGCAGGGGAGTGGAAGAGGAGGGGGAGGAGAGACTTTTGGGACGGCCATTGCCACGGTTGACTCCACTGTTGGCTCCACTGTTGGCTTGGCTCGCGTCGCTCTCTCTTAGCTGGCTTCCTGTCGCAACTGCCTATATTTGCTATCGCAATCTTTCTTGCCTATATTTGCTATAGCAATCTTTATTCACCTCTTCACTTCAATAAATATTGAAGATTTTTCCCTTAACCTGAATTCCTGACTCCGGCTGACTTTAAATACGCGGTCATTACAGTAGAGAATCTGACTGTGATTAGAATGTAGAAAAATTATTGCTCCCTCTCTCTATTTTTGCCTCACTACTGTGGTGTTTTTGTTCTTTTATATAATATAATGGCTCTCTGTGAGAGCAGGTTTCTTGGGGAGGTTTTCTGGAGGCAGCCTTAGTTTCAGTTCAAAGTAATAATCACTCCAAATACAGCCAGCTGATAAAATCCAAATGTTTATTTTCTCCTTCCAAGTCTTGGGCCTGGTTAGCTTTCTTAGAGGCCTATCTCTCTGCTTGGTTCCAAGAGCTCTTGCAGCTTGTCCTTTGCTCTGCTTTCTTCAACCTCCAGCCAGCACAAAGGTGGAAGATGGAATGAATCTGACTCTGCCTCTGCGAGTGGGCTTGTGGGCTTCGGTATCTCCCAGAGTGCCCTTTGGCCCTGAGAGCTTCTTGCTTATATGCTGTACACTGAGTACACACCAATCATTATATCACTGGGAAACCATTATTTGTTGTGGGATTAAATCAATTCTAAATTAGATTTAAACATTGTCTCCTCAATTACACTTAGTACCTTGTTTCAAGTTCTGGCCCATAACATCTCCTTATTGGATCAGATCAATCATACTGAACCATGCTAGATAATTATTGTCTTTATCAACTCTAATGAGTTAACACTTTGTAAGGATTCCAACATACCACAAGTCATACTCCTTAAGAAGACAAATTCAAAAGGCTTCATTTTGAAGATAATTGTCATTTCTGGAATCAACAAACTGATAAGAGACAAAGAAGACTCAATACAATAGTCACACTGGGGGCTGGTGGAAATGCAAGTAAGTGACACAAATTTAGAGCACCAGCCCTGAAGTCAGCAAGACCTGAGTTCAAATCTAGTCTCAGGCACTTAACACTTCCTAACTGTGTGACCCTAGGTAAGTAACTTAACCCCAATTGCCTCAGTGAAAGAAAAAAAAAAACACTGGGCTAATTCAACTCTAGAAAATGTGCAAAGAACTATAAGAATTCAAAGACACAAAATTATTGTAGGTTTTTAAAGGAAATTAAACACTAACATTATAATGGATGAGATTTACGAATTAATGATTACAATGATAAATACCTTAGAATTTGTAAATTACTTTGTGTCTTATCTTGTTCCCTCATCAGAATAAAAAGCCTTGTGAAATAAGATTATCATGGTCATTTTGCAGATGACATTAAAACTCAGAGAGTTTGAACAATTTTTGTGTACATATAGATGGTGTCAGTGTCCAGACTTCCTGACTTTATGAGTCCAACCCTTTTTTCACTATTTATCACAGCAGTTCTGGATTCATGCTGTGCTGATTTTCCTCTATTCTATAGAATTTACTTTGGGAAACAGCAGAATTATGCTACCATTATATGAAGTGGGAACTGTATCATGGAGAAATTTAAGGAGGAAGAATGGTAGATTCTACAAATGAAGATTCAGTTGGTGGTTATAGCTATTTGGGAAAAGACATTCTGCTTCAGGGAAAGTTGTGTTTTGTTTGGGCTCCCTAGGGAACTTATTTGGTGAGTATCTGTTGATATATTGACTAATCAATTAGGGTAATGGGAGTGTATTAGAACTCATCTGCTTTTTCCTTCCATTTTAAACACCATCCACCCTAGAAACCATTCATTCTGATTATACTTGTTATTTTTCTCAGTGACTCAGTCAACTATCTCAGTCAAATGTGAATTTGAAAACAGTTTTGGCAAAATAGTATAGTGGAAAAAGTCTGATTCTTGGAATTAGGAGCGATATGAGTTTGAGTCCTGACTTTGATACTAGCTTTATGATCATGGTCAAATAATTCAATATCTGAAATTCAGTTGACTCATTTGTAAATTGCAGTTGATGATATGTTTAGGAGTTACCTCACAGGGGGTTCAAATAAAATAATCTCTATAAAGGACTTTATAACTATTTTAAAAATAGCATTTCCCCCAATTATATGTCAAGACAATTTTTAACATTTTTTCCTTGTGTACTTTTTATTTTTTTAACTTTTTATTTTACCAGACACATGCAAACTTAGTTTTCAATATTTACCCTTTGCAAAAGCTTGTGTTCCAGCTTTTTCTCCCTCTTTGCCCCCAACAAGTCAAATAGACAGCAAATAATCCAATATACCTTAAACATTTAACATTTATTTTTATAGACTTTCTTTGAAAAGTCTTCTGATCACCCTGTTCTTCCTATCATCTCCTCTCCTTTTTCCTAAAATGGCAGGGACATTTTAATAGGTTATACATGTATTATCATGTAAATATATGTTTTCTTATGCATTACACCTGTGAAAGAAGAAACAAATCAAATTGAAAAAACCCAAATAACAAAATAATTAAAAAAAAGCATGTTTTAATCTACTGAATCTCTGAATAGAGTCCATCAGTACTTTATCTGGATGTGCATAGCATTATCCTTCATGTGTATTTGGTATTTGTTTTGGATCATTGTGTTGCTGAAAAGAGCTGAGTTGTTCATAGTTAATCATTATACAATGATGCTGATACTGTGTACAATGTTTTCCTGATTCTGCTCATTTCACTTTGTATCAGTTCATTTGAATCTTTCCATATTTACAGTTTTTTTCTACCACGAAATAGGCTGTTATAAATATTTTTTGCACCTATAGGTCCTTTTTCCTTTTTATGATTTCTTTGGAATACAGCCCCAGTAGTGCTGGATCAAAGGGGATGCACAATTTGGTAGCCCTTGGGCATAGTTCCAAATTGTTCTCCATAATCATTGAATCAGTTCACAACTCCACCAGCATTAATGTGCCAATTTTCCCACATCTCTCCAAGATATATCACTTTCCTTTTTTAAAAAAATTGGTCATATTAACCAGTCTAATAAGTGGGAGGAGGTACCTCAGAAATGCAAACTGAAATGCATTGAAGTACTTCTTCATATGCCTGTAGACAGAATTTATTTCTTTATCTGAAAACTACCTATTAACATGCTTTAATCTTCATAATATATCATATTTGTCAATTGTGGAATGGCTTATATTTTTTATGAATTTGAATCAGTTCTCTATATATTTGAGAAATGAGTTCTTCATCAAAGACTCTTCCTGTAAAGATTGTTTCTTATATCACTACACACCTGTCAGATTGGCTAAGATGACAGGAAAAAATAATGATGAATGTTGGAGGGGATGCGGGAAAACTGGGACACTGATGCATTGTTGGTGGAGTTGTGAACGAATCCAACCATTCTGGAGAGCAATCTGGAATTATGCCCAAAAAGTTATCAAACTGTGCATACCTTTGAACCAGCAGTGTTACTTCTGGGCTTATATCCCAAAGACATACTCAAGAAGGGCAAGGGACCTGTATGTGCCAAAATGTCTGTGACAACCCTGTTTATAGTGGCTAGAAACTGGAAATTGAATGAATGCCCATCAATTGGAGAATGGCTGGGTAAATTGTGGTGTATGAATGTTATGGAATATTATTGTTCTGTAAGAAATGACCAGCAGGATGAATACAGAGAGGCTTGGAGAGACTTACATGAACTGATGCTAAGTGAAATGAGCAGAACCAGGAGATCATTATACACTTCAACAACGATATTGTATGAGAATGTATTCTGATGGAAGTGGATTTCTTTGATAAAGAGACCTAACTCAGTTTCAATTGATAAATGATGGACAGAAGCAGCTACATCCAAAGAAAGAACACTGGGAAATGAATGTGAACTATTTGCATTTTTGTTTTTCTTCCCGGGTTATTTTTACCTTCTGAATCCAATTCTCCCTGTGCAACAAGAGAACTGTTCGGTTCTACAAACTTATCTAGGATATACTGCAACATATCTAACATATATAGGACTGCTTGCCATCTAGGGGAGGGGGTGGAGGGAGGGAGGGGAAAAATCGGAACAGAAGTGAGTGCAAGGAATAATGTTGTAAAAAAAAATTACCCTGGCATGGATTCTGTCAATATAAAGGTATTATAAAATAAAATAAAATATATAATAAAAAAAGATTGTTTCTTAGCTGCTTTTCTTTTAATCTTGGTTACATTGGTTTAGTTTCTGCAAACACATTTTGTTGGAATCCTTACTAACTGCGAACTAATTAGAGTTGATCTAATCTTACAAGAAGATGTTTTGGGCAGAACCTGAAACAAGGTACTAAGTAGAACTAATTAATACAAGGCTTGTGTTCACACCTTTACTCATTGGAGTTCAATGAGTTCATACCTCCCTTGAAGCTCTTTGGGCCAGAGAGCACTATGGGAGAAAACCCATAATCCCTCTCTCTGGAAGGAGCATAAATAGGCCAATGGGCCAGTCGAAGAAGTTCTTCAGAGGAAGAAGCTACAAGTCGAGATTTCTCCGGAATGAGATGAAGAGTGGAGCTGGCTGGAGGCTGAAGAAAGCAGAGGCAGAGGCTGAAGGACCAGACCTTTGGATTTGGCGACATTCGGAGAGAGCTCTTGGAACCAAGCAGAGAGATAGGCCTCTAAGCTAACCGGGATATATAGGAGATAATAAAAGATCTGAACTTTTATCACCTGGCTGCGTTTTGAGAAGAAAAAGCTCACCACAATTTGGTGCCTGAACAGGGACCAATTCAGATCCGTCTGAACTAGATCACAATAACATTTTAATTTAATATAATCAAAATGATCTGTGTTACATTTTGCCATGCTGTATCTCTTATTTTGTCATGAGCTAACAACTTCTTCTTTAAGAGTTTGGATATTATACCACTTGTATATATGTTGAGTATTAATATTACTTCATAATCAATGGTACCTTTAGCAAAATGTAGTCTCCTTCCCTATCTTTTTAAATTAGGTTTGGTTTTGCTTTTGCTTTTTTGGAGATCAGGATTGATACGCCTGCTTTTTATATTACAGCTGAAATATAATTGATTCTGCTCCAATTCCTTATCTTTGTGTGTGTGTGTGTGTGTGTGTGTGTGTGTGTGTGTGTGTGTCTGCTTCAAGGACATTTCTTTTTTTCCCTTTTTTTATTATAGCTTTTTATTTACAAAACATATGCATGGTTAGTTTTTCAACATTGATCCTTGCAAAACCTTCTGTTCCAACTTTGCCCCTCTTTTCACCTATCCCCTCCCCTAGATGGCAGATAGTCCAATACATGTTAACTATGTTAAATACAATATATGTATTCATATTTGAAAAGTTATCTTGTTGATCAAGAAAGATTGGATCTAGAAAGAAGGTAAAAAACAAAAACTTGAGAAGGAAAACATTGATTCTTGGTTATAGTCCTGATCACTTTGCCTTATAGAATATTGTGTTTCATGATTCTGATCCTTTGATGTTGTAGATACTAGATCCTATATAATCCTGATCATGACCACCAATATTTTAATTGTGTCTTTTCTGGCCATTTTAAACTGATAGTTCTGAAATTTAGCGATAATTTTCCTTGAGGTTTTTTCTTTGGAAATCTTTTCCTGAGATGTTTGAAAGATTCTTTTGTTGTTTATTTTGCTCTTTGGTTCCAGGATATCAGTGCAGTTTTTCTTGATAATTTCTTGAAAGATGTTGTCAAGGTCCTCCTTTAGATTATGACTTTCATGTAATCCAATTATTCTGAGTTTATCTTCCCTTAATCTATTTTTCAGATAAGTTGATTTTCCAATGAAATATTTTCCATTTTTAAAAGTCTTTTGAATTTGTTGATTAATTCTTATAGTCTAATACAGCCATTAACTTCCTTTTGCCTAATGCTAACTTTTAAGAAATTGTGTTCCTTATTTAGTTTTTGTTCTTCCTTTTTCACTTGGCCAATTCTACTTGTAAAAGAGTTTTTTTTACCCCCACAGTGGATTTTTTTTCTCCATTTCTATTTGACCAGCTGTACTTTTTAAGCAGTTGTTTTATTTTTCTAAGCTATTGA
Organism: Antechinus flavipes; assembly: GCF_016432865.1. Taxonomy (NCBI): domain Eukaryota; kingdom Metazoa; phylum Chordata; class Mammalia; order Dasyuromorphia; family Dasyuridae; genus Antechinus; species Antechinus flavipes. The sequence continues at coordinate 56,522,805 of NC_067402.1, read as the reverse complement.
CTCTTTTTTTCATAATTCTCTTGCATTACTCTCATTTCTTTCCACAATTATTCTTTTACTTCACTTGTATGATTTTAAGCTCCTTTTTGAGCTCTTCCATGAGTCTTTGCGGGGCATGAGACCACTTCCCATTTTTCTTTGGGGCTTTTCATAGTCATTTTGACATTGTGCTCTTCACTTGAGTTTGTCTTGGTTTTCCTTGTAACCATAATAACATTCTATGGTCAGATTTATTGTTGTTGTTTTGCTTATCATTTTTGGTCTTTTATCTTTCTGTTAAATTTGAGCTTTGCTCCTGGAGTGAAAGAGACACTGTCTCAGGCTTCTTGTACAGTGACAGCAGGCCTTGGCTATTTGCCTGTTTTTTCACTGATGCTAACCTGCTGTTTCACTGATGTTCACCTAAGGCCACAGGGGACCCTCGATTCTGGTGATATGCTAAGGAACTGTGGTGGAAGATAGCTAGTGCTACTGAAGGGGGTGCTGATCTTACCTGGTACAGAGCTGGGATTTTAGTGGTATGCTGATGTATGCTGAGAATAGTGGGATATTTCTGTGTTTTCCTTGGGCTACCTTGAAGCACAAGGAGAGGTAACTGAAGGCTGCTTCTTTGTCCAGGGCTATGCTGAAGCAGGGGATTCTTGAAGCTGAGAGATATAGAGGGTCCTGAGACTGATATTTGCCTGCTCTACCTCCCTGAAAATCAGAATCTCTCACTAATTTGCTGAGAGGGATATGCTAGGACTCTTCCTGTCCAGTAATGATCTCCTCTTTTTTCTGAATAAGACAGACCTTTCTTGCCAAACTTCCAAATTTTTTAGGTTAAAAGATTATTTTACTTCATCTCTTTGCTGGTTCTGCTGTTTCAGGATTTGTGTGGGGGCATTATTTTATGATTGGATGTGAATATGATAAAGTTATATCAATTCAGTGCTTTCTTCACCATGTTGAATCCCAGAATGGCTTTATAAATGTTAAAGCAATATAGGGATAGGAAATATTATTATTACAAAAAAAATTTAATATTCTCATCTTTCATCCTTAGAGTATAACTAAGAGCTCAGTTTTAGCACTCTGATTCTTGAGTAATCTAATCTTTGATAAAAACTATAATAAGGGATGAATGTGAGTCCAGCCAGCATAAATTAAGTTTACAGAGCATCACTCTTGTGGTAAAATAGAGATCTAGAATTTATTTATATTTGTTCTTGAACAATATTCAAAAATAGGTTGGAGAAAATAACATAAGTTTGGAATGTCATTACATTTGTAAATTGGGAAGAATAAATCAAGGTATTGAACCTATTAGAATTTCTTGAAGTCGGTTAGCCAGTCTTTTGCCATAATATGCTGTAGGATCTCTTGAATAACTAATTCACTCAATCATTTGAAATTATGGGTATGGAAAAGGTTCCCTAAGGAGGACATATAATGAAGGAAGTGGGAAGAGATGTCCACGTTTAGAAAGCAGATAGATGAAATGAATCAGTAAAGTGAAAAATAGTTTGAGAAGTAGTTAATAAAACAAGTAGATAATAGGATAAAGCAAGATCATAGAAGTCAAGGAAGAATTTAATTCAATTTAACCTATCTTCATCCTGTATTTTGTATGTGTTGGATTCCTCACTTTTCAAAGAGTGATTTAAATAAAGAAATATAGGTAAAAATGAAATAAGATGCTGAATCAGGGTATGAAGCAGTAGAAAGGAAAGCGTAGGCTATCATTTCTAGAGGTTTGGTCATGGGAAAATGGAAAACAACAGAGCAATAGTATGAGAGAGTTATCAGAATTCAGTGTTTTTTTTTTTTTTTTTTTTTTTTTTTTTTTTTTTTTAAGAAATGAAGTGTTTCTAGGGAAAAAAAAGAAAAAAAAAAACAAGAAAGGTTGAAACTGAAGATACAAGAGTATGGAGAATTGGTGGAATAAGGGGATTACAAAAAAATGTGATAAAGAGCAAGTAGTGCCCTGAGGGAAGGAGGAAGGTAATCTCATTTTTCTGAGATAAAAGGAAAAGAGGAGAGGATAGGTGAAACTCTTGTAGTTAAAGGAATGGATAAAAGAGTTGAAAAAAGTTGGACTTTGATCTTGTTAGGTTAGAGAATTGGCTATATTGTGAAAGAACAATGGGATCTGGAAACTGGAGAGGAAGGAGCTTTGAAGTATCTACTTTAGAAAGTTTTATAGAAATCAATAGAATTTTTTTTGTGTGTGTGCAGTGATGAAGTTTCACTTGCTATAAGATACCATGAGGGAATCAACCCAACTATGTAGCTTTCTTTACTGAATTCTTTTACTATTAGATAAAGATACATGGAAATGTATTTACTTTTTCTTTAATTAGAATCAGAAAAAGCAATATTGATTAAGGTAAAGATCATTCCTCACAGCAATAACCATAACAATATATGTAATTTTATACTTTAGTTCTGACTCATTCCTGCCCACTACATAGGACCTTGGAGAGACAAAGCATCTTTTATATTGTGTGGAATTAAAAAAAAAATCTATAGGCAGTGCTCCAAGCTTGTGGTTATAAAGACAAAATGTCTAAAAAGAAAGTTTTTGATAATAGTCAAGTTGTTAAAGAGTAATAAAAGTAAATAAAGTCATGAAAAGAGAGAAGACCTAAGAGGGAGAAAATAATAGAGAAAAATAAGTAAAGATGTAAAATCATAAAATGCTTAAAACTACCAGCAAGAATGGAGAGCAGAGCGCATTTTGCCTGGAGAGATGTAGGGAAGGGGGGAAACCACTGGATTTGAAGTAGGATGTATGTCTAAATTCTGCCTTTTTCTCTTACTGACTATAGGATCTTTGAATGTTACTCCCTGGGCCTTAATGTGCTCATACAGAAAATGAGGGCTTGAACTAGATGTCTTCTAAAGGTTGTTAAAGTTCTAAACATATGACTATATGAATATGTGTCTACAATTTATGCACATGGAATTCAGATGTAACAAAACATTTCAATCTCTTCTTCTTTTTTTCTCTTCTTCCCTCTATCTTCCCTTCTCTTTCTCCTCCCTCCCTCTCTCCCCTTTCCTTCCCCTTCTTGTCCTCCTTCTCCTCTCCTTTTCCTTCCCTCTTCTCTCCCTCTGCCCCTCCCTTCTTCCCTTCATCGCTCCCTCCCTCCCTCCCTCCCTCTTTCTCTCTACCTCCCTATTTCCCTCCCTCCCTCTCTCTTTCTCTCTCTCTCTCCCTTTCTCTCTCTCTCCCTTTCTCTCTCTCTCTCTCTCTCTCTCTCTCTCTCTCTCTCTCTCTCTCTCTCTCCCTCTTTATTAAAAAATGTTGTTTAATTTTCTAATGGGGATAATCAGCTGTTTATATGCCAGAGAATATCCATGGATATTTGGAAGAAAAATAGCATTTAGGCACTATTCCATTCCTTGTTCTCATAACAGTAGGACCACAATGACTTACTGCTTTACCAGAAATGAATTTTGAGGTCACCATGTTACTATCTGCTAGATTGGTCCAACTGCATAGAATTGTTTAAAAGAGTAATATTTATGAGAAAATTTTTTGAAAAAAATTGAATAAATAGCTGTGCAGCTATCATAGTGAGTTAAAATATAGAGGTGACATGCTAAAGATGGAAATAGATAGAAAAGAAAGAAATATGGAGGCAAAGAGGAATTTCTTGGTATCACTAAGGATTGTTGGGATGGAACAACTTATGCACATGTAAATCAGATTAACAAAATACTAAATAACATATTGTAGCATAATTTGAATTTCTCCTTTTTATCTTCCCCTTCTTTCCTCTATCTTCTCCTTCTCTGGAGATGAAGAGTATTTGGGCATAAAGGAAAGGAGGAAGAGAAAGAAGCATTATTGTTGTAATAGTATATTGCAGATTGCCTGCACAGGAAAAAACACCAAAATTCATTAAGAAAATAAGTCATATATCTGGCATCCAAACAAAATAGAAGTGATGGGAGATTTCTCTGATTTGGGAGCTTTTTTCTCTGCCCCCAAAAGATTTAAACTTTGTAATTCTTAATTTGTTTTACTGATAATTTCCTCAGTGTAAAGTGGATATAATCAGGACAGGTAGCAACTTCTAATCCAAATTTGATTCTCAGTTAATAAGCATTCATTGAGTACTTAGCAAGTTCACTTACTTAACATTGTGCTAAATACAGAGTATTCAAAGAAAAAATAGTTCTTTCACTAAAGGAGTTACGTTATAATGGAAAATAGGACACACTCACATGAATTTTGTACACACACAGACATATATGTACATATCTTAGAATATATATGATGTATAATAAAATATACAACATAAATATCATAACATATATGTAACAAAATATATTAAAATAAAATTTAACATATGTTAGAGATACACACACATACATCCATCAAAAAGAAACAGAGTATGTTGAAGATAGTTTAAGAGAGGAGAGGGCCCAGATATAATAGAATCCAGAAAGGCTTCTTGTTGCAAGAGAAGCTTGAGATGAGTCTTCAAGGAAATTAAGGATTTGAAGAGGCAGAGAGAATAGAGGATAAATGGCAGAAAAAGATTCTGATGTCTAGTTGATTGTTGCTGCAACAAAGAATGTGTGGGGGGGAAAGGGGGGGCAAGTTATAAAAGACTTTAAAGGAAAAACAGAAGAATTTATAGTCTTGATAATTTAATAATATTAAATTTAAAATGTGTGTACAGTCAAAACCACTGCAGACAAGATTAGCAAGGAAGCAATAAATTGGGGGAAAATATGTACATCCAATGGTTCTGATAAAGGCCTCATTTCTAAAATATATAGAGAAATGATTTAAATTTGTAAGAATGCAAGCCATTCTACAATTGATAAATGGTCAAAGGATATTGTAATGTCTGGTCTAGCTTTCTGGAGGACCTTGGGATCAGTCCAAGTCCTTGGTCTTAGTGGAGGAGTGAAGAAGGCAGGAGAGCCACCAAGACAACGGTCAAAGGTGGAATGTCTCATTTCCAGTCCTTTCAGCCCTTAAATACCTTAGTATGATTACATCATCACAGCGCACTAAGTATGTGTGAACTAGAGAACCATTAGATCACCATACTAAGTACTAAGTATACATGAAAGAGAGAACACCTTGTTGTAAGTATCCTCATTTCAAGTATACTTCTCCAAAGTTATGGCCCTCTACAGATATGAACAGACAATTTTCAGATGAACAAATTAAAATCATTTCTAGTCATATGAAAAAAATTCTCTAAATCTCCATTGATCAGAGAAATGCAAATTAAGACAACTCTGAGGTACCGCTACACACCTCTCAGATTGACTAAGATAACAGGAAAGATAATAAATGTTGGAGGGGAATGTGGGAAAACTAGGACAATGATACATTATTGGTATGATTGAGAATTGATCCCACCATTTTGGAGAGTAATTTGGAATTATGCCCAAAGTGCTATCAAACTGTAATTACTTTTGACACAGTAGTTCTTTATTGGTCCTGTGCCCCAAAGAGATTGTTAAAAAGGTAAAAGAACCCACATTTGCAAAAATGTTTGTCACAGTCCTTTTTGTAGTGGTAAGGAACTGGAAACCGAGTGGATATTCATCAATTGGAGAATGGCTGAATAAATTATGGTGTATGAAGCTTATGGAATATTATTGTTCGATAAGAAATGAATGGATTTCATTCATGGAGCTGGATGATTCAGAAAGGCCCAAAGAGACTTGCATGAACTGATGCTAAGTGAAGTGAGTAAAAACAGGAGAACATTGTACACAGCAACAGTAAGATTATATGATTATTGATTCTTTTTTTTAATTATAACTTTTTATTGACAGAATATATGCATGGGTAATTTTTTACATTATCCCTTGCAATCACTTCTGTTCCAACTTTTCCCTTCTCTCCCTCCACCTTCTCCCCTGGATGGCAAGCAGTCTTATACATGATAAATATGTTCTAATATATCCTAGATACAATATATGTGTGCAGAACTGTAGAGTTCTCTTGTATCACCAAAAGAATTGGATTCAGAAGGTAAAAATAACCTGGGAAGAAAACCAAAAATGCAAGTAATCCACATTCATTTCCCAGTGTTCCTTCTCTGAGTGTAGCTGATTCAGTTCATCATTGATCAATTAGAACTGAATTATATATTCTCTTTGTCAAAGATATCCACTTCTGTCAGAATACATCCTCATACAGTATCATTGTTGTGGTATATAATGATCTCCTGGTTCTGCTCATTTCACTCAGCATCAGTTCATGTAAGTCTTTCCAAGCCTCTCTGTATTCATCCTGCTGGTCATTTCTTAAAGTACAATAATATTCCATAACATTCATATACCACAATTTACTCAACCATTCTCCAATTGATGGGTATCCATTCATTTTCCAGTTTCTAGCCACTACAAAAGGGATTGCTGTAAACATTTTGGCACATACAGATCCCTTTCCCTTGTTTAGTATTTCTTTGGGGTATAAATCTAGTAGTAGCACTGCTGGATCAAAGGGTATGTACAGTTTGATAACTTTTTGGGCATAATTCCAGATTCCTCTCCAGAATGTTTAATTCATTCATAACTCCACCAACAATGCATGAGTGTCCCAGTTATCCTGTATCCCCTCCAACATTCATCATTATTTTTTTTCCTGTCATCTTAGCCAATCTGACAGTTGTGTAGTGGTATCTCAGAATTGTCTTAATTTGCATTTCTCTGATCAATAATGATTTGGAACACCCTTTCATATGGCTAGAAATAGTTTCAATATCTTTGAGAATTGTCTGTTCATATCCTTTGATTATTAATTGGAGAATGGCTTGTTTTCTAAAAAAATTAGAGTCAATTCTCTATATATTTTAGAAATGAGGATTTTATCAGAACCTTTAACTGTAAAAATATTTTACCAATTTATTGCTTCCTTTCTAATCTTGTTTGCATTAGTTTTGTTTGTACAAAGGCTTTTATGTTTGATATAATTAAAGTTTTCTATTTTGTGATCAATAATGATCTCTAGTTCTTCTTTGGTCACAAATTCCTTCCTCCTCCACAAGTATGAAAGGTAAACTATCCTATGTTCTTCTAATTTATTTATAATCTCATTCGTTATGCCTAAATCATGGACCCATTTTGATTTTATCTTGGGGTACAGTATTAAGTGTGCATCCATGCCTAGTTTCTGCCATACTAATTTCCAGTTTTCCCAGCAGTTTTTGTCAAAAAGTGAATTCTTATCCCCAAAATTGGGATCTTTAGGTTTGTAAAACATTAAATTGCTATAATTATTGACTATTTTATCCTTTGAATCTAACCTATTCCACTGATCAACTAATCTATTTCTTGGCCAATACCAAATGGTTTTGGTGACTGCTGCTTTATAATATGGTTTTAGATCAGGTACAGCTATACTGCCTTCATTTGATTTTTTTTTCATTAATTCCCTTGAAATTCTTGACCTTTTGTTCTTCCAGATGAATTTTGTTCTTATTTTTCTAGGCCATTAAAATAGTTTCTTGGGAGTCTGATTGGTATAGCACTAAATAAATAGATTAGTTTAGTAGTATTGTCATCTTTATTATATTTGCTTGCCCTATCCAAGAGCACTTAATATTTTTCCACTTGGTTAGATCTGACTTTATTTGTGTGGAAAATGTTTTGTAATTTTGCTCATATAATTCCTGACTTTCCTTTCGTAAATAGATTCCCAAATATTTTATGCAATCCACAATTATTTTTTAATATTTTATTTTATTTTATTTAATAATAACTTTATATTGACAATCCATGCCAGGGTAATTTTTTTTACAACATTATCCCTTGCACTCATTTCTGTTCTGATTTTTCCCCTCCCTCCCTCCACCCCCTCCCCTCGATGGCAAGCAGTCCTACATTTGTTAGATATGTTACAGTATATCCTAGATACAATATATGTTTGCAGACCTGAACAGTTCTCTTGTTGCACAGTATCCACAGTTATTTTGAATGGAATTTCTCTTTGTATCTCTTGCTGTTGGATTTTGTTGGTGATGTATAAAAATGCTGAGGATTTATGGGGATTTATTTTGTATCTTGCAACTTTGCTAAAGTTGTGAATTATTTCTAATAGCTTTTTAGTAGAATCTCTGGGGTTCTCTAAGTATACCATCATATCATCTGCAAAGAGTGATAATTTGGTTTCCTCATTACCTACTCTAATTCCTTTAATCTCTTTCTTAACTCTTATTGCCAAGGCTAGCATTTCTAATACAATATTGAATAATAATGGTGTCAGTGGGAAACCTTGTTTCACTTCTGATCTTATTGGGAATGGTTTCAGTTTATCCCCATTACAAATGATGCTTACTGACAGTTTAAAATATATGCTCCTGACTATTTTAAGGAAAAGTCCACTTATTCTTATATTCTCAAATGTTTTTATTAGGAATGGATGTTGGATTTTATCAAATGCTTTTTCTGCATCTATTGAGATGATCATATGGTATTTGTTAATTTGGTTATGGATATAGTCAATTATGCTAATAGTTTTTCTAATATTGAACCAGCCCTGCATTCCTAGTATAAATCCTACTTCGTCATAGTGTATTATCCTGGGGATGATTTTCTGCAATCTTTTTGCTAATATTTTATTTAAGATTTTTAGCATTAGTATTCATTAGGGAGATTAGTCTATACTTTTCTTTCTCTGTTTAGGTATCATACCATGTCTGTGTCCTAAGAGGAATTTGGTAGGACTCTTTCAATCCCTATTTTTTCAAATAGTTTATATAATATTGGAGTTAATTATTCTTTAAATGTTTGGTAGAATTCACATGTAAATCCATCTGGTCCTGGGGATTTTTTCTTAGGGAGTTGGTTAATAGCTTGTTCTATTTCTTTTTCTAAAATGGGACTGTTTAACCAATTTACTTCTTCCTCTGTTAATCTGGGCAAACTATATTTTTGAAGGCATTCTTCCATTTCATTTAAGTTATCAAATTTATTGGCATAAAGTTGAGCAAAGTAACTCTTAATTATTGCTCTAATTTCCTCTTCATTATTGGCAAGTTCTCCCTTTTCATTTTTAAGACTAACAATTTGATTTTCCTCTTTCCTTTTTTAAATCAGATTTATTAAGGGTTTATCTATTTTGATGTTTTTTTATAGAACCAACTCTTAATTTTATTAATTCAATTTTTTTTAACTTTCAGTTTTATTAATCTCTCCTTTTAATTTTAGAATTTAAAGTTTAGTGTTTGATTGGGGGTTTTTAATTTGTTCCTTTTCTGTCATTTTTAGTTGCAAGCCCAATTCATTGACCTTCTCTTTCTTTATTTTATCAAGTAGATCTCAAGAGATACAAAATTTCCCCTTAGTATTGCTTTGGCTGCATTCCACACATTTTGGTATGACATCTCATTATTGTCATTTTCTTGGGTGAAGTTATTAATTATGTCTATGATTTGCTGTTTCACCCAATCATTCTTTAGGATGAGATTATTTAGTTTCCAATTATTTCTTGGTCTATTTTCTCCTGGATTTTTATTGAATGTAATTTTCATCGCATCGTGATCTGAAAAGGATGCATTTACTATTTCTACCTTTCTGCATTTGAATTTGAGGTTTTTATGTTCTAATATATGTTCAATTTTTGTACAGGTTTCATGAACTGCTGAGAAGAAAGTGTACTCCTTTCTGTCTTCATTTAGTTTTCTCCAAAGATTTATCATTCCTAACTTTTCTAGTATTCTATTTACCTCTTTGGCTTCTTTCTTATTTATTTTGTGGTTTGATTTATCTAATTCTGAGACTGCAAGGTTGAGATCTCCCACTATTGAAGTTTTGCTGTCTATTTCTTCTTGTAGCTCTCTTAATTTCTCTTTTAAGAATTTAGATGCTACACCACTTGTTGTATATATGTTTAATATTGATATTGCTTCATTATCTATGCTATCCTTTAGCAAGATATAGTGCCCTTATCTCTTTTAATTAGATCAAATTTTGTTTTTGCTTTATCTGAGATCAGGATGTCTACCCCTGCTTTTCTGACTTTACCTGGAGCATAGTAGATTCTGCTTCAACCTTTTACCTTTACACTGCATGTATCTCTCTGCTTCAGGTGTGTTTCCTGTAAACAACATATTGTAGGATTCTGACTTTTAATTCAGTCTGCTAACTGCTTCCTCTTTATAGGGGATTTTCTCACATTCATATTTATGGTTAAAATTACTAATTCTGTATTACTTGCCATCTTGTTAACCCTTGCTTATGCTTTTCTCCTTTCTTTCCTCCTTACCCCCCTCCCCAGTTTTAAACTTGTGAGCACCACTTGCTTCTCACAGCCCTGCTTTTTAGGATCTCTCCCCACCACCTTAGAGTTCCTCCTCCTTTCTTATCCCTTCTCCTCACAATTTCTATATTCCCTTCTGCTTAGCTTAGTGACCTTCCCTTTTCACTTTTCTTCTTCCACTTTTCAATGAAGTGAAAGAAGTTTCTATGTAAATTGAATGTGTCTAATATTTTTCTCTTTAAGCCAATTCTGATGAGAGTAAGATACACCATGTTCATCCCCCTCTATTCTTTCTCTCAGATATAATAGGTTTCCTTTGCCTCTTCGTGAGATGTAGTAACCCCACTTTACCCTTTTTCTGGTACAATTCCCTTTCCACCTCTAGTTTCTAGAACACCTCATGTGTTCTTTATGTATGTTTATAACAGAAATATAGTTCCCAAGATTTCTTTTTACCTTTTTATGTTTCTCTTGAGTCCTATATTTGGAGATCAAACATTTTATTTAATTCTGTTTTTTTTTCATCAGAAATAGATGAAATTCATCTATTTTATTAAATGTCCATCTTCTTTCCTGGAAAAAAAATGCTCATTTTGGCTGGGTAAGTTATTCTTAGCTGTATACCAAGTTCCTTAGCCTTTCAGAATATTAGATTCCAGGCCCTTTGATCCTTTAATGTGGATGCTGCTAGATTCTGAATAATTCTTATTTTGGCTCCTCAATATTTGAATTTTTTTTCCTAGCAACTTGTAGTATTTTTTTTCTTGATCTAGTCGTTCTGGAATTTAGCCACAATATTTCTTGGAGTTTTGATTTTAGAGTCCCTTTAAGTAGGTGATTGATTAATTCTTTCAATGTCTATTTTACCTTCTGTTTCTATAATATCTAAGGAGTTCTCTTTGATAATTTCCTGGAAAATAGTGTCCAGGCTCTTTTTTTCCATCATATTTTTCAGGAAGTCCAATAATTCTCAAATTATCTTTCCTAGATCTATTTTCCAGGTCTGTTGTTTTCTCAAGAAGGCATTTGACATTTTTTTTCCATTGTTTCATTTTTTCGATTTTGCTTGATTGATTCTTGGTTTCTCCTCGAGTCACTCAATTCCATATGTTCAATTCTGATTTTTAATGAATTATTTTCTTCACTCACTTTTTGAATTTCTTTTTCTAATTGTCCAGTTGAGTTTTTAAGTGAGTTGTTTTGTTCTATGGAGTTTTTTTCTTCCATTTTGCCAATTTTATTTTTTAGAGAGCTTTTTTCTTTTTCCAATTCACTAATTCTATTTTCCTTGGAATTGTTTACCTTTTCCAATTCACTAAATCTGTTTTTCAAGGATTTGGTTTCTTTATCCACTCTATCTTTAAATGAATGGGATGACTTATCCAGATCCTCTTGCCAAGCTTCCCTTTCCTCTGCCCATTTTTCTTCTAGCTCTCTTGTAAGAGCCTTTTTAATTTCTTCTATGAGAGTCTTGTTTGTTGAGGACCAGATCATATCTCCCTTTGGGGAGTCATCTGGAAACAATCTGTTTTTAGTCTCTTCAGGGTTTAAAGCCTGCTCTCTATCCATATAGAAGCTATCTATTGTTAGAGTGCGCTTTAATTTTTTGCTCATTTTGTCAAAGAAGAATCAAAAAAAAACAAACTAACAAAAAAAAACAAATGCAATCTGCTTTTTTTGGGGGGTGGGATGGGGTGGGGGGGAACTAGATGATTCCTCATCCTCTAGAGACAGTGAGGCACTAGCAGGACAGCAATGGCTACACTGAATCTGTACTCTGAGGCACTAAGAACATGCTGAGTCACTCTGGGTGGGTGTGGCCAGGTCCTAAAAGTCCCTGGCTTTTCACAGTTATATTCTTTACCCACCATGTTAATAGCTTCTTTGCTGATCTACTGACTTGATACCAGGGCAAAGTAGCCACACTGATAAAGTTCTCGCCACAGAAATGGCTGAGATCACATTCCATCCCCCTGCAGTCTACTCAACTGATTTCCATATTCTCATTCCCAGCCATGCTCTTGCTGCCTACCTTCAGTCTGTGCCTGATCTAACTGTCCCCGCTCGTGAGCAAAAACAGACCTTTTTTGGCTAATTTCGAGGATATCTTCTATTGATAATTATTTGTGGATTTTTTTCAGTCAGGCCCTAATTCTGAGACTTTATCATGAAATAAAGTACTCTGAGAGCAAGAAGGAGCTTTGATAGATGTGTGTGTTCTCTCGTCCATCTTGGCCAGAAGTCATGATTATTGATTCTTATGGAAGTGGTGCTTTTCAACAATGAGATGATTCTGGCCAATTCAAATATATTTCTGATAGAGAGAGCCATCTGAATTCAGAAAGAGGACTCTAGGAACTGAATGGGGATTACAATATAGTATTTTCCACCTTTATTGTTGTTTGTTTTATTTTTGTTTTTTTTTCTCATTTTTTTTCTTTTTGATCTGATTTTGCTTGTGCACCATGATAAATATGGAAACAAATATAGAAGAACTGTACATGTTTAACATATATTGCATTATTTACTATCTAGGGGAGGGAGTAGGGGAAGGGAGGGAGAAATGTTTTGTAGGGATGAATGTTGAAAACTATTTTTGCAAGTATTTTAAAAATAAAAAGCTATCATTAAAACATAAATTCTAAATTCATAAACTTAAATATGTAAAGGAATTTTAAGTATGTATACTTTCAAATGTTTTTGTAAGTTTGTAGGTTTTATGCTTTTGAAGTGGTTAAGAATTAAATTTGAATTAAGAATTTTAGAATACCATTAATTTGATTTTAGAGATAATGGGGAGCCATTAGAACTTAGTGGGGTGAAAGAGGAAAGACATGGTAAAACCTTTAATTTAGGAAAATACCTTTGCTATACATGTGAGGTTTGACTGAAGTGATAAATGACTCAAGGAAAGGGATCCAATTAAAAAGCAGTGACAATAGTCCAGACTATACATGATGATGTCCTGAACTGGGCTGGTGGCTGTGACCTGTAGCGAGTCCAATATAGCATATTAAAGATTACCTATAGTTAGTGGCCATGAAATTAAAAAAAAATATATGATAAAGGACACTGAAATGATTGATCAGAATGTTAGGAGGAGAATTAATAGAGAACAGAATATGAATAAGAAGAGAAATTAGATAGCAATATTAAAGCTACATAGAAATTGAGATTGAGTATTGAGAAAGAACCATTACAGTTAGCAATTAAGAAGTCATAAGTAAAGAAATTAGTTTCAGTTGAATGAAAAAATAAGAAGCCAGATTATAGAAGGAGAGATTGTAGATAGCAAGAAAATGGAGATTAGAGATTTTTTTTTGTTTGCATCAGCCTATTTCATGAAAATTAAAGTTTAAAAGTTGATCTCTGGTTCTGTGGTAGATATGTTGCTGGGCTCTGGCTAGGATATGTCATCGCACTTTTGACATATTGGATTTTAATAAGCATACACAAATCTTTTAACCTTTTAAGACATTCAGTTCATTACCTGCAAAGTGGAAGGAATTTAACTAGGAAGTCTCTAAAATCCTTTTCATCTAATATTCTAAAATTCTGTGACTGAAATGAATTCATTTCAAATGCAAGATTCTTTAATTTTCAATCATCCAGGCATATACACATTATTAGATATATAGTGAATATGAACTGAGAATATGGATAATTTTTACTCATTTTCACCACTTTATGGACATGTCATAGAACTGGGATCATATGAGTTACCAAAAAAAAAAAAGTTTCCAAAGGATCTAGCAAGTCCAATTGAGCATAGGCATTACATTCCAAAACTCCAAAATAATAGGCTTATTTTATTGTGGAAAACAATATTTCCAAAATTTTTCATAGCTCCTATGCTAATCCGTATATTACCCTGTGACCCAGATATTAAACTGTGCAGTGATGAGATGGGATTCATGGTTTGATTTTTCTGATGTTTATCCTCAATTAAAAGCATATTTTAGCTTTTATACATGTATAGCATTTCTCTAATAGAAGCAGCAGAGAATTGGCAACTGGAGTAAAACCATTGATTTTACTTTTAAATCTGTTTACTGGGTTGAAGGTTGAACAGAATGCATTTTTGAACTTAGTTTCATAATTTGGAACCTGCTAGTACATCTGTTCTTTTGCAGATAAAGGACAATATTGTCTGAAACACTTTAAATCAGCCATTATTTTCTCAGAACGCTATTGCTGTGTATAGTCAGAATTGGAACATTTCAGGATTAAAAGTGACTACATGATATTATAAATTCAACAATTACATTACCTTAATCCTGTTTGGTCTAATTCTCAAGTTTGAATCTAGCTTATTTCACTTTCTTTGAAAGGTCACAATTGCTGACTACTTAATGAAGGCATGCAACTCCTTATCCAATCCAAAACTGGATAGAATTTTTATTCACCTATTTTATTTCAAAATCAACCATTATATACAAATCTGTTGAAGGCTGCTTGCTGCCACTACTCATCAAGTATATTTTAACTTTACTCTTGTGTCACAAATTTGGGAATGTTAAGAACATGCTTGTAACTGTGTCACCTGCCAACAAGAAAAACATCCAGCTGTATTGTTTACATTTAAGTGCATTACTTTCAGTTTATAAAGCATCATAACATTATTTAAATACTTCTACACTTGTGGAATTCTTTTGTTGGTTCTTTCATTTTTCCTCAAATGATCATAGTTTGTACACCATTTTCCTATTCTTCTCCCACCACCTCCCCCCCACATCATTTAAGACAATCATTTTACTTTACTTTGCATGCCTCATGCTTTTTTGTCTAAATTGCAATGTAGTATTATGCTTTATTAATATTTATTAATATATCATATCATCATTATATCAATATAATTATATATTATTATTAATATATTAATATCATTGTCTGACTGTTGAATATTCAGGTTGCTTCCAGAATTTTGTAATCACACACATATGCACACATGCACACACATGCACGCACTCAGTCCCTTCTAGACCATCTTCCCTCAATTTATGTTTTCTGAATGGATTTCACAGATCAGGGCACTCTGTGTATCTGTATTTGTAAAATTATAACTTACTAGTTCCACTCACTGATACATTTTTATTTAGTATATTTATTTAAAACTGGAGGAAACAATTGGCTCAAAGCAAAGCAGTTTACTAAAGTGGCATAGTACAAATAATAATAATAAAATATTTCTCTCATAAAACTAGAACATACATTCTCCCTAAAAGTCCAGAAATAAGTGGGTACATGCATAGGGAATAAGGATAGTCATGACTGCTTATACAATCAATATCTCAGAATTCCACTGTCTTTTCTCTGCTTTTGTTACCCTCATGCTTCTCTTCTTGGGTATCACATACAATTTGTCCTTCTGGATTCCCTGAATCTTCTTACCAAAACTCTGCTCAACTCTGCACCTGGATTCTTTAAGTCTACTCTTAGTGGACCATGACATCTCTTGTTGGGTGAGTTCTTCTATTGAAGGTTTCCATTGTAAAGAGGAAGCAAAGAAAGTTTCTCTCTGTACCTCCATCATCTCCCCTACTCACCCCTAAAGGCATTTCCCTCTAAAGATCTGAATTCTTCTTAAAAGAACTAGAAAGATCAAGTATTCCTTTCATTTATTTTATAAGATATTAAAAAACCATTTAGTCTGAAATAGACAAAGACTTAACTCATTATTTGTTACCTGGGCTGGTCAACTAATCAAGGATCTTCCCTTCAAGATCCCGCACATAAAATATACACATATAAGCACGCATAAAATGCTATCTTCCTTCTTTATATAACATATTCTACAGCAGGTGTGATGTAGTGGAAAGAGTATTGGATTTAAAATTGGGAATTCTGAATTCAAATCTTACCTTAGACACTAACCATATGATGCTCCTCAATCAACTTCATCTCAGTAGGCCTCATTTCCACTTCTGTTAAACAAGATACTTGAAGGCCTCTAAAGATTCTACCATTAATGTATGATTCTATGATCATGATTGAATGGCTTAAACACTCATTAGAAATAGTGATGTTTTAAAGGAAGGATGGGAAATAAAATGAGTGCTGTTTTGAAAGTTCAAAGTAGGAGATATCTACTTGACATACAACTGGCAATATGAAACAAACATTTGAGGATTAAGAACTGTATATCAAAAGAGAACAAAGGCCACATATATAGATATGAGTTATGAATATAGAGATTATAAACTCAGAGTAATAATTATCAACAAAAATGCAGAGATAAATAAAGATGGTCCACAATAGTGAGCCAGAATGGATGATGGTTCAAAAAAAAAAAAAGGAAATGGTGAAGGAATGGTCAAATAGAAGGAAAATCAAGAGAAACTATCATGAAAACCCAGAGAAGAGATTTCCAGGAGAAAAGGGTAGTTGAGTTTTAAATGTTGTGGTGATATCAAGAAGAAGTAACCAGGGGTGGAGCCAAGATGGAGTAAGTCAGGAAGCTATTTGAGCTTTCCCAGTTTCCCTAGAAAACCACATGAAACAAAGCTAACGATTCTGTGAGACAGCAAGAACCAGTCAAACAAACCAAAAAGAATGAAAATATAGAAGAAAATGTGAAATATTTCATTGGAAAAACAGCCAACCTGGAAAATAGATCCAGATGAAATAATGTAAAAATTATTGCATCATGAATTCCATGACCAAAAAAAAAAAAAGCCTGGATAACACTCTACAAGAGGTCATTAAAGAAAACTGTCCCAATATTCTAGAAACAGAGGAGGGGGATACTCATTGAAAAAATCTATTGATCACCTTTGAAAATAGATCCCACAAGGAAAAACCCTAAGGAACATTGTTGTAAAATTCCAAAGGTATAATCTCAAGGAAAAGATAACTTATGCTGCCAGACAAAAACAATTCAAATATCAAGGAGCAACAGTAAGGATTACCCAGAGTCTGATAGCTTCTACAATAAATGATCAGAGGGCTTGGAATACCGTATTCTGGAAGACAAAGGACCTAAGGTTACAACCATGAATTAACTGCCTAGTGAGATTCAGCATCATCATTCAGGGGAGGCAATGGAGCTTCAATGAAGTAAGAGATTTTCAATCATTTCTATTAAAAAATAAAGAACTAAGCAGAAAATATAATTTATAAGCACAGAACCCAAGAAAACCATAAAAAGACAAAAAATGGAAAATAAATATTTACATGTTAAATTGTTTACAATTTTAGATAGAAAAAGAATATCTATAGCTTTTGAAAACTGTATCTGTTGCTGGTATGGAGGGGAACATCACATGGAATGAGGGTGATGTTTCGAATGGTGTCTGATGTAATGACATTAAAGAAAAAAGACATTAAGGGGTGAGAAAAGACCCCTACTGAAAAAAGATGAAAGGGATGGGATAGTAGGATAATTAGTTCACATGAAGAGGCACAAAAGACCTATTACACTAGAGGTAAAAAGAGAAAGGGGATGAATATTATCTGAAGCTTGATCACATTGTTTTGGCTTAAGAGGAAATAATTTAATCATTCAGTTCAATATATAAATTTATCTAACCCTATAAAGAAGTAGGAGGAGAAAGAGGAAAAAAAACCAGGAGGGGTAGGATAGAAGGAAGGGCAGAAACACTGGACAAAAAAGGTAAGAGAAGAGGGAAGGATTGATAGAACATAAGGTAGTGTGAGTGGAGTGAGTTAAAAAAAGTTACTAAGAGAAAGGGGAAGGGTGATAGTAGATAAGGTAGTAGGAGGGGTGGGTAAAAAGAAAAAAAATTATGCTTAAGCTGAAGTAAAAAAAAATCAGGGGTGGCAATTCTGATCTCATAAAAATTGAAAGTCAACATAGGTCTTATTAAAAGAGATATGGAGGGAAAGTACATAAACAATGAATTAGCAATGATACTAAATGTGTATGCACTAAGTGGTAGAGCAGGCAAATTCCCAGGGAACATTTTAAGCCAGTTACAAGAAGAAATAGATTGTTCAATATATAAATTTATCTAACCCTATAAAGAAGTAGGAGGAGAAAGAAAAAAAAACCAGGAGGGGTAGGATAGAAGGAAGGGCAGAAACACTGGACAAAAAAGGTAAGAGAAGAGGGAAGGATTGATAGAACATAAGGTAGTGTGAATGGAGTGGGTTAAAAAAAGTTACTAAGAGAAAGGGGAAGGGTGATAGTAGATAAGGTAGTAGGAGGGGTGGGTAAAAAGAAAAAAATTATGCTTAAGCTGAAGTAAAAAAAAATCAGGGGTGGCAATTCTGATCTCATAAAAATTGAAAGTCAACATAGGTCTTATTAAAAGAGATATGGAGGGAAAGTACATAAACAATGAATTAGCAATGATACTAAATGTGTATGCACTAAGTGGTAGAGCAGACAAATTCCCAGGGAACATTTTAAGCCAGTTACAAGAAGAAATAGATTGTAAAATTATCCTAGTGGGGAACCTAAACCTTCCCTTCTCAGAATTAAACAAATCTAATCACAAAATAAACAAAAAAATAACTAGGGAAATTAATTCAAAAACCTAGATATAATAGACCTCTACAGAAATTGAATGGGGACAGAAAGGAATACAAGAAATATGTTTTCTTAAGAGTTCATGGCATCTACATAAAAATTGACAATATATTAGGGCATAAAAACCTTATAATCAAATACAAAAAGGCAGAAATAGTAAATGCTACCTTTTCAAATATAGTAAATATTGCCACAGTGCAATAAAAATTATATTCAATAAAGAGCCAAAGAAAGATAGACTAAAATTCAATGGGAAATTAAATAATCCAATCCTAAAGAATGAGTGGGTCAAACAAAAAACCACAGAAATAATCCATAAAGTCATTCAAGAAAGTGACAATAATGAGACAATGTACCAAAACCTATATGAAGAAGCAAAGCAGTTATTAGGGAAAATTTTTTTTATCTATAAATAGCTACATGAATTAAATAGTGAAAGCGGAAATCAATGAATTAGTAATGCAACTAAAAAAGCTAGAAAAAGAACAAATTAAAACCTTCCCTAATTAAATATCAAATTAGAAATTTTGAAACTCAAAAGAGAGATTAATACAATAGAAACAAATAAACTATTGAACTAATAAACAAAACTAAGATTTGGTTTTATGAAAAAAAACTAAATAGATTAATAAGCCTTTGGTTAATTTGATCAGAAATAAGGATAGGGAAAAAACCCAACAAATGACCAGCATCAAAAATGAAAGGAGTAAACATACCACCAATGAAAAAGAAATTAAAGCAATAATTAGGAACTATTTTGCCCATCTCTGGGGCAGCAAGTCTGATAATCTAATTGAAATGGATAAATATTTACAAAGCTATAAATTGCCCAGTCTAATAGAAGAAGAAATTAAATACTTAATTTGTATTTTAGAAAAAAATTATTTTTTAGAAAAAGAAATTGAACAAACCATTAATGAACTCTCTAAGGAAAAAAAAAATCTCTAGGGCCAGATAGATTCACAAGTGAATTCTCCCAAACACTTAAAGAACAATTAATTCTAATACTATGTAAACTATTTGGAAAAACAGGTAAAGAAGGAGTACTGCCAAATTCCTTCTATGACTCAAATATGGCACCAATACCTAAAGGAGAAAGGGCCAAAACAGAGAAATAAAATTGTAGACCTATCTACCTAATGAATATTAATGCAAAAATTTTAAATACAATATTAGCAGAGAGATTACAACAATTTATCAGGATAATACACTATGACCAAGTGGGTATAACCAGAAATGCAGGGTTGAGTCAATATCAGTAAGTCTATTTCCATAATAAACCATATCAATAGCAAAACCAACAGAAATCATATGATAATCCCAATGGATGCAGAAAAAGCTTTTGACAAAACACACCCATAATTATGAAAAAAAACAAAATACCACTCATAACTATTAAAAACACTGGTGAGCATAGGGATAAAGAGAGCTTTCCTTAAAATAATAAGCAGAATGTATCTAAAACCTACAGCAGGCATTATGTGTAATGAAGAAAAGCTAGAAAAAATCCCAATAAGATAAGCAGTGAAACAAGGATGCCCATTATCACTACTATTATTCAACCTTGTACTAGAAATGTTGATTTTAGCAATAAGAAATGAAAAAGGAAGTAAAATAATTAGAATAGATAATGAGTAAATAGAAGTATCACTCTTTGCAGATGATATGATTTACTTAGAGAATCTTAGAAAATCTTCCAAAAATCTACTCAAAACAATTAATAGTTTTAGAAAAGTTGCAGGGTATAAAATAAACCCACAGAAATCATTGGCATTTCTATATATTACTGACAAAGCCCATCAGCAAAAGATATAAAGAGAAATTCTATTTAAAATACCTGTAGACAAAATAAAATACACCTTGGGTGTATATCGACTAAGAAAAACCCAGGAACTATATGAAGACAAGTCCAAAACATTTCTCACACAAAAAAAGTAGATCTAAAAAATTGGGAAAATATCAATTACTCATGGGTAGTCTAAGCTAATATAAGGAAAATGACAGTTCTGCCTAATTTGGTCTACTTGTTCAATGCAATACCAATCAAACTACCAAAACATTATTTTATAGAACTAGAACAAATAATAACAAAATTCATCTGGAAGAGCAAAAGGTCAAGGATATCAAGGAAATTAATGAAAAAAAAGTACAAAACATGGTGCTTTAGCAGTACCAAACCTAAAACTATGTTATAAGGCAGTAGAAATCAAAACCATTTTGGTATTGGCTAAGAAACAGAGAGATGGATCAGTGGAATAGATTAGATATACAAGACGCAATAATCAAGGCTTAGCAAACTCCAGCTTCTGGAATAAATACTCACTGTTTGACAAAAATTGCTGGGAAAACTGGAAAATATGTCCATAGACCTTGACATAGACCTACTTCTTATATCCCAAACAAAAATAAGGTCAAAATGGATACATAATCTGGGTATATAGGATGATTCCATAAAGAAATTAGGAGAGTAAGGGATAATTTACCTATCAAATCTTTGGAGAAGAAAGAATTTATGACCCAAGAATAAGTAGCGAACATTATGAAAGGCAACTTTGGACAAATTTGCTTACATTAAATTAAAAAAGGTTTTACACAAACAATAAAAAACTAGTATTAACCGAATGAAAAATGAGATACAAAAGCTAACTGAAGAAAATCACATGATAAAAAGTATAACAGGGAAATGGAAGCTAAAGACTCTGTGAGACAGCAAAAATCACTCAAACTAAAAAAATGAAAAAAATGGAAATAAATGTGAAATATTTCATTTAAAAACAGCTAACCTAGAAAATATATACAGAAGAGATAATTGAAGAATTATTTGTCTACCTGAAGGCCATGACCAAGGCCATGACCAAACAAACAAAAGTCAACAGCCTGGATAACATTCTTCAAGAGATTATTAAGGATAACTTTCCCAGTATTTTACAAACACAAAGAAATCCCCAAGAAACATTTTGTGAAA
The DNA here is from genome assembly GCF_016432865.1 of Antechinus flavipes. Taxonomy (NCBI): domain Eukaryota; kingdom Metazoa; phylum Chordata; class Mammalia; order Dasyuromorphia; family Dasyuridae; genus Antechinus; species Antechinus flavipes. Next base: position 56,501,127 of record NC_067402.1, on the reverse strand, counting down.
CTTCAGAATGACCATCTCAAGGAAAAAATACTACAAGTTGCCCAAGAAAAAAACAATTCAAATATCAAGGAGTAATAGTCAGGATCACCCAAGATCTGACAACTTCGACTGGATTGGAATATAAGGATTGGAAGCCTGAGATACCATATTCCAGGAAGCAAAGAACCTGTGGTTATAATCAAGAATTAACTACTCATCAAGATTCAGCATCATTTTTCAGGGGAGGTGATAGAGCTTCAGTGAAGTAAGAGACTCAATTATTTCTATTGAAAAAATCAGAACCAAAAAGAAAATTGAATCTACAATCACAGGTCTCAAGAAAAACATAAAAAGGTAAACAGGGGAAAATATGTATTTTTTAAAAGTTAAACTATTTACATCCCCAGATGGGAAAACGATATCTATAACTTTTGAGAATTGTATCTGTTACTGGGATAGACAGAATGGGACATCACATGGACCTCTGATGTGATGACAAAGAAAAAGACATTAAGAGTTGGAAACAGATCTCTACGGGATAAAGAGGAAAGGGGTGGTATTATGGGACAATTAGTTCACTTGAAGAGGTGTAAAAGACCTATTACAATCATGGGAAAGAAGAGAGGGGGATGAGCATCGTCAAGCATGATCTCATCAGTTTTGGCTCTAAGAGGGAATAACTTATTCAGTTGGATATAGACATCTAACACTATAAAGAAGCAGCAGGAGAATTCTCAATGAGGAGGTGTGGCAGCCTCAGAGGGTTAGGGAAGTCCTGGGTAAGGTCTCTTCTTTGCTATTGGGGATGGATCTAGGGGCCCATCCCACCTCCAGGCACCCACACCCCCAGCCATGGTGGGTGAGTTCCCTCCTCTAAATCCTTGATACTGTAATGGACTCAGTCCACAAATTGGAGAATAAGGTCTGGTGAGAACCATGTTGGTAGGACCATTCCATTGTGAAAGAAGAAAGAAGAGGTCCTAGATCCATCATAAAGGTGCCTAAATTTGTCCTGAAAAGGGTATCAATTGGTAGCTCTGTCACTACCCAGTTTTGGGTCCTGATTGAGAGCAGACTGAGGAGGGCACCTGTGCTGAAAAATGGCATTCTAAGCTTGCATTTGAGCATGAGTTTTCTTATGATTATTGAAAATGTAAAATTGGCTTGTGAATATGCTTTGCTAGTAAACTCTGACATGATCTATTATCAGAGAATATCTGATCAAATGGACAAATATCTGTATTCACTCAAAGATACATATCTCCAGAAAAAATGGCAATATATTTGGCAAGAGACAAGTGTGGAAGATAAACATGTTAAGGATATCATGAAAACACTAGAAAGCTTTAAATTAGTTAGCACTGCTTTGAAAGCTGCTCATCAGGAACTTCCAACTTCAGACTTCAACTTTTCCCTTTCAGAATCAGAAAATGTTGTTTACAAAATAAATAAGAAAGAAACTGGGGAGGTTAATAGAATCTTAGAATATCTAAATATGATAGATCAAAAATTGTTTTATACAACTAGAAAAAATAATAATAAAATTCATGTGGAAGAAAAAAGGTCAAGGATATCAAGGGAATTAATAAAAAAATTCAAAGAATGGTGGCTTAAGCAGTACTAGACCTAAAACTATATTAAAAAGAAGCAGTCATCAAAAACATTTGGTACTGCTTAAAAAATGGAGTGGTGGATTAATGGAATAGAATAGATACACATGACACAATAATCATAGTTGACAGCAATCTAATATTTAATCAAATATTAACCAAACTCCTGCTTCTGAAATAAGAACTTACTATTTGACAAAAATTGCTGAGAAAATTGGAAAACAATATGTCAGAAATTCAGCATAGACCTACATCTCAATAACACAACAAAATAAGGTTAAAGTGGACACATGATTTGGGCATAAATGATATTAATTTGGGCATAAAGGATATATTAACATAAACAAATTAGGAGAGCAAGGGATAATTTACTTATCAGATCTTTAGGAAAGGGAGGAATTTATGACTGAAGAAGAACTAGAGAACTTTATGAAAGACACAATGGACAACTTTGATTACATTAAATTAAAAAGTTTTTGCACAAGCAAAATCAATACAAACAAGATTAAAAGGGAAGTACAAAGCTAGAAAAAAATCTTTATAACCATATTCCTGATAAAGATCTCATTTTTAAAATATATAAAGAATTGTCTCAAATTTATAAGAATATAAGGCATTCCCCAATTGATAATGGTCAAAGAATATGAAAAGATAATTTTAAGATGACAAAATTAAAGCCACTTACAATAATATGAAAAAATGCTTTAACTCACTATTGATCAGAGAAATACAAATTAAACCTCACAGTTCTCATATTGGATAAGATGACAGGAAAAGATAATAATAAATGTTGGAAGGGATATGGGAAAAGTGGAGCACTAATGCATTGTTAGTAGAATTATGAAATGAAACAACCACTCTGGAGAGCAATTTGGAACTATGCCCAAAGGGCTGCAAAACTGTGCATAACCTTTGATCCAGTACTGCTATTACTGGATCTGTATCCCCAAAAAATCAAAAAGGGAAAAGGACCCACATGTGCAAAAAATGTTTGTAGCAGCTCTTTTTGTGGTAGCAAAGAATTGGAAAATGAGTAAATGCCTATCAATTGGGGAATGGCTGAACAAGTTAGGATGTATAAAGGTAAGAGACTATTATTTTTCCATAAAAAATGATTAACAAGATGATTTTAGAAAGGCCTGGAAAGATTTACATGTACTGATGCTGAGTGAAATAATGATAACCAGAAATATATTTGTTACGATAACAGCAAGAGTGTGTGATGATCAACCATGAAAGTCTTGGTTCTTCTCAGTGGTTCAGTGATCCAAAAGAATCCCAATAGACTTTGGACAGAAAAAGCTATCTGCATCCTGAAAAAGAAATAAGTAGACAATGTTCATCAACACATGCTATGTTCACTTATTTTCTTCTGTTTTTTTAATCTCTTCCATGCTTTTTTTCCCATTTGTTCTTTCTCTTCCAGTATGATTCATAAAGTAATGTATATTAAAAATAAATAAATTTACTAGGAAAAAAGTAGGCCTTAGGGGGAAAAATGCTATTCTATTTGGCATTTGAGAAGCCACAATAAAGTAAGAGCTAACCTCTTGCAAAACATCATATTGCTTTAATATTCATGAAATACTTTATCATTATCTTATTTTTTTCCTTAACTAAAGTAAGGCAGATGACAGATTTGGCCAGGGTTGTACAGCTAATATAAGTTCAGGAAGGATTTGAGCTCAGTTTTCATTGACTCTTGGACTAACATTGGTGACTTTAAAGGGGAAAATTTCAGTTGAGAAATAGCATATATAATCAATTAAAATATATTTTCCACCATAATTACAAGCAGTTTCCCCAAGAGTACTTGATAATGTCTTTCTTCACTTTATTTTTTGAAGATATATAAAAAGATATACTTTTATATACATATATATATATATATATATATATATAGAGAGAGAGAGAGAGAGAGAGAGAGAGAGAGAGAGATTGAATGTCTAGCATCTGTATTCTATTTTGATCTATTTTTCTATTTTTTCCATGTCATCATAATGTTTAATATTCTTGTTTGTCCTCTTTTCTCCATACAAATTTAATTGTGATTTTGCTTAATCCTTTCCTTCTCTTTTACCCTGAAATCAAGGTGGTATTGGAAAAGATATTACAAGAAATATACAAATTGGTTTGAGGTTTATAATTAGTAGTGGCAGAGCATAAATCAAGATACTGATTATGAAACAATGTCTTTGCACTAGTTGATCAATGGAATAGGTTAGGTTCAAAGGACAAAACAGCCAATAACTTTAATAATATAGTGTTTGACAAACCCAAAGACACCAGTTTCTGGGATAAGAATGCATTATTTGACAAAAATTGCTGGGAAAATTGGAAATTAGTATGGCAGAAACTAGGCATTGACCCACACTTAACACCGTACACCAAGATAAGATCAAAATGGGTTCATGACCTAGGCATAAAGAATGAGATTATAAATAAATTGGAAGAGCATAGGATAGTTTACCTTGCAGACCTGTGGAAGAGGGAGGAATTTATGACCAAGGAAGAACTAGAGATCACTATTGACCACAAAATAGAAAATTTTGATTATATCAAATTGAAAAATTTTTGTACAAACAAAACAAATACAGACAAGATTAGAAGGGAAAGAATAAACTGGGAAAACATTTTTACAATCAAAGGTTCTGATAAAGGCCTCATTTCCAAAATATAGAGAGAATTGACTCTAATTTATAAGAAATCAAACCATTCTCCAATTGATAAATGGTCAAAGGATATGAACAGACAATTCTCAGATGAAGAAATTGAAACTATTTATAGCTATATGAAAATATGCTCCAAATCATTATTAATCAGAGAAATGCAAATTAAGACAACTCTGAGATACCACTACACACCTGTCAGATTGGCTAAAATGACAGGGAAAGATAATGTGGAATGTTGGAGGGGATGTGGGAAAACAGGGACACTGATGCATTGTTGGTGGAATTGTGAACACATCCAGTCATTCTGGAGAGCAATTTGGAACTATGCTCAAAAAGTTATCAAACTGTGTGTACCCTTTGATCCAGCAGTGTTTCTACTGGGCTTATACCCCAAAGAGATACTAAAGAAAGGAAAGGGACCTGTATGTGCCAAAATGTTTGTGGCAGCCCTGTTTGTAGTGGCTAGAAGCTGGAAAATGAAAGGATGCCCATCAATTGGAGAATGGTTGAGTAAATTGTGGTATATGAATGTTATGGAATATTATTGTTCTGTAAGGAATGACCAGCAGGATGAATACAGAGAGGACTGGCGAGACTTACATGAACTGATGCTAAGTGAAATGAGCAGAACCAGGAGATCATTATATACCTCAACAACGATACTGTTTGAGGATATATTCTGATGGAAGTGGATCTCTTTGATAAAGAGAGCTAATTCAGATCAAAGATGGACAGAAGCAGCTACACCCAAAGAAAGAACACTGGGAAATGAATATAAACTGCTTGCATTTTTGTTTTTCTTCCCGGGTTATTTCTACCTTCTGAATTCAATTCTCCCTGTGCAACAAGAAAACTGTTCAGTTCTGCACACATATACTGTATCTAGAATATACTGTAACCTATTCAACATGTAAAAGACTGCTTGCCATCTAGGGGAGGGGGTGAAGGGAGGGAGGGGAAAAATCGGAACAGAAGTGAATGCAAGGGATAATGCTGTAAAAAAAATTACCCCAGTATGGGTTCTATCAATAAAAAGTTATTTAAAAAAATAAAAATAAAAAAAAAGAAACAATGTCTTTGCTAGTATTAACTCTTCTGGGACATGATGAATAATTTCCTTGATATACATTTATCTCTATTTTGGCTAAGATATTATTTAGCATTTTTGTCTCTATATGTTAGTAAAATTGGTCTATAATTTTATTTTACTGTTATATTCACTTGATTTTAAAGTCAACACTATATCTTTAAAAATATTGGATAATATTTTATCTGTTTATTTGTGAATAATGTATGAAACTGAAATGATTACTTCTTGGAAAGTCTGAAAAAATTTAGTTTAGAAATTATATGAATCAGTTTGTGTGTGTGTGTGTGTGTGTGTGTGTGCGTGTGTGCGTGTGTGCGTGTGTGTGTGTGTGTGTGTGTGTGTGTGTGTGTGTGATACTTTGGCTTTTTTTCCTTCCAAGATCAGTTATTATAAGTTATCCATTTCCTCTCGTGTCAGTTTTGGAAGCTTACATTTTTCCAGATAATTATCTTTGGTTTGAACAGCTATGTTTGCTATTTCCTAAAAATATTCAGGCTTTCTTTTTTTGTTTCTTCCAAACTTTCTTTTTTCATTTGTAATTCTGATTCTCATTTTTGTCTCTCATTTTAAAATTATATTTGGTAATGTTTTTTCCTGTTTATTGGTCTTTTCAAACTTATCTCCTGGCTTAATTTGCCAGTTTTATTTTTTCTCTTTTATTTGATATCTATTTATAATTTTTAAAAAATGTTCCTTGGAATATTGATTTATTTTATTTTTATCTTATATGCAAGCTTAATTTGTCTGTCATGCTAATTCATTATTACAGTCTATCTTGATTTCCTGAATTGCTAGTATATTTCTCCAGAATTTATTATGAATATTTTGTGTTTAATTTTCTCCAATGTAATGTAAGCTCCATGAGAATAGGGGCTATTTTTCTTTTTTTAGGCATAGTGATACTATGAAAGAGTACTGGTACTAGACCTAGGAAGACCTGAATTCATATCCAACCTCAGAAACTAATTAGTTTACCCCAAGCAAGTCATTTAACCTTTGTCTATCTCAGATTTCTTAATTATAATGGGGATAATTATAGGACCTATCTCACAGGATTTCTATGATAATCAAAAATAAGTTCGATTTTTCAACTAATATTTTCTTCTTTGACATTACCTAAAGAAGTCAAATGTTTTGTTTATTTTTTATCATTAAAATTTTTCAGTGCAACATTTAATGATATAATATTTTATCTACTAAACATAGTGTCTAGCATTGGTAGGTGGTGTATAAATGTTTATTGCATTCCCTTTTATGTTATTAGTATTTGCTGTATAATGGGTGTTCAATGCAACTCTGTGGAATATATATCAAATATAACTTTTCATTTCAGAACAGCTATCACATAGATTCTCATAATTGGTATTTTTTTTTGTCTTTTACATGATGTTTATTTTATTAGTTTTCTTTTAACTTCTTTTTAATTCAGATCCTTTTTTAATAGATTGTTTTTCAATTTCCTTATAATTTTTTTTAAAAATGTGCAATATCACTAGTAAATAGCAATGATATATATATCTACATATATATATACATGCATATATATATATACATATTATATATACACACATACATATATAGTTTTACTTTATTGCCTATGGTAATATGTAGTATGTGTATGTCCATATACATACATATAAACCCATATGCTTTAGACATATAATTTAAAAAATATATCCTTAAATTTATGTAGGATTTCTCTATGATTTACTTGATCAATTTTTGTGTTTTACATTTGTACTTGAAGAAAGTATATTTTCCCCTACTCTTATATAATTTCCTCTCTTCATATCTTTAAGGAATATGTGTGATTATTAGAATTTTTAATCTGTTGTATTCTGTTAGTAAAATGTTAAGATTCACTTATTATTGTAGAGAATTCCCCTCCTTTTTATCTGGATAACCAACAGTGTTTTATGAATTATAAAATTACAGGATTGTAGATTTAGAACTACAAAAATACTTAGAAATCATCTGTTCCAATCTTCCCTCATTTTTCAGATGATGAATTTGAAGCCTGGATATATTAAAAAAATTATGTTAGACTTTACCAACAAGGCACCTGACTAGTTTTTAAAATCTACATTATCTGATCTCACATAGAGCAGTCTTTTCATTGTATTACTATGTGGTTTATATAATTTGAAAATTGTTGCATATATTATATTCATTTTGTTTGTGAATTTTCATTGACTAATGATGCCCCATCTATCTATTTTAATGTTTTTCAGTTTATTTTACTTTATAAAATACCACTACTGATGTTCTTGACTTTAAATAACTTTCAGTATCATGATATTTTGAATAATACACCACTTAATTTAAATATAATTTACATTATATTGTGACCTTTGTAAGAGCAGAGATGGTCTTTTGTTATCCTTTGTATTTACAAAAGTTAGCATGCTGTCTGGGATATAATGAGTGTTTAACAAATGTTTATTGAATGGCATTGATGGGTTTTTATTTATCCTTTTGTTAGTAACAGTTTTGTGGTAGAATTCAGATAATTCGCATTTACAGTTACAAGTAAATATTTTGATTTTTCTACCAATATTTTCCTATTTGACATTGCTCAAAGAGATTAAATCTCATCTTAATAATTTGCTTCCTTTTTATCAATCAAAATTTTTTCCACTTTTTTTCATTGTGACATATATTTGCCATTTTTTATGTTTCTTTAATGTTTTCTTTAAAAGTTTTGCTCTTATTTGGAACTATGCTCAAAAAGTTATCAAACTGTGTATCAAACTTTGATCCAGTGTTTCTACTGGGCTTATAGCCCAAAGAGATACTAAAGAAGGGAAAGGGACCTGTATGTGCCAAAATGTTTGTGGCAGCCCTGTTTGTAGTGGCTAGAAACTGGAAAATGAATGAATGCCCAGCAATTGGAGAACGGTTGAGTAAACTGTGGTATATGAATGTTATGGAACATTATTGTTCTGTAAGAAATGACTAGCAGGATGAATACAGAGAGGCTTGGAGAGACTTACATGAACTGATGCTAAGTGAAGTGAGTAGAACCAGGAGATTATTATATATCTCAACAATGATACTGCATGATGATGTATTCTGATGAAAGTGGATTTCTTTGACAAAGAGATCTGAGTTTTAATTGATCAAGGATGGACAGAAGCAGCTATACCCAAAGAAAGAACACTGGGAAATGAATATAAACTGCTTGCATTTTTGTTTTTCTTCCCAGATTATTTATACCTTCTGAATCCAATTCTCCCTGTGCAATAAGAGAACTGTTCGATTCTGCACACATACATTGTATCTAGGCTATACTGTGACATATTCAATATGTATCGGACTGCTTGCCATCTGGAGGAAGGGGTAAAGGGAGGGAGGGGAAAGTCAGAACAGAAGTGAGTGCAAGAGATAATGTTGTAAAAAAAATTACCCAGGCATGGGTTCTGTCAATAAAAAGTTATAATTAAAAAAAAAAAAAAGAAAAAAGTTTTGCTCTTGAGATTGTCAATTTCTTTTCCTTCCTTTTTTTTTTTTGTTTTTAATATTATTATTTGTTTCTATATTAAATACCTTTTTACCAATTTAAATTCATCTGATATATCTTACTCACTTTAATTATTTAAAGAATGTATTATTAAAAAGATACTTATTTATTTATTATATTGTACTTGCAAAAGAACCATCAAGTACCAAAGACATATTGATTAGAATTGTCCAATTCCAATTTATAGTATAGAGTTGGTTATAGTCTATAGAGAAAAGCATGACATTCTGGCTTTTTAAAATGTACTCTGAGTCATAAGAAAAATTTTAGAATATGCTTGGTGATTTTTAATATTATTTTTTCTAATTCCTAGAAAATTATTCCACTGATGAATATTTAGGCCATGGAAAATTATACCATCCTCTGACATTCCCCATATAAGAGATTTGATCTTGACTACTGCTGACATAAGAACTATTATTTAAAAATCAGAATTTTGATTTTAAAAAAAAATTCAAAGCTTTATTTTATGCAATATTTTGTTTACCCATTTTGGGAACCTGTTTCTCTATTTTTGTTGTTATTGTCATTTGTGATATCAGTTACCAAAAAAAACCAACCTAGATATGAATTATTTTAATTCTTAATAATCTGTAGCAACCCTAAATGCTACCTGTACTTATTAATACTTATTTGTGAATGAGTTGTTTCTCCTGACAAATTTCTGTTTCTGAATCTAAGTAAGTCAAAATCACGCATATACAAAAACGTATAAAAATGGAAATATTTTCTAAAAATAAAATTGAAAGATAAATGAAGAGAAACTTATAGTAAATAATCCACACTCATTACCTTACTTTCTTGAAACATTAAGGCATAATAAAAAGTCATAAGTCCAACTCATTTTTTATTGTGATGGAAAAATGAGTTAGTAATTTGCCTATTTGATGAATACAAAAAGCACTGTTTTGATATGAAATGTGATCCTTTCAAATGTGATGAAACCATTAAATGCTCAACATTTTGAAGCTTCTGTTTCATGACTTAGAAAGAATGGTGCCCTGGAGGGCTGCCAAAGTACATCTTCATAGTAAAGAAATTCTAATATGAACCTAGGGGGAGAAAGATGTTTTGGTATGCCGGCATCATTAGGAGAAAATGAAACTTAGACATCTTTGACCTCACAAGCATTTCTTCTCATAATGTTTTTATAACAGATCTTACCTGTTAGATTCTTTCCAAAATCTGTCCAATCTCATCTGTTAGCCTCCCACATGACTTCCTTTGAAAAATTCCTCAGTTACTGGGTTTTTATCCTGAATTCTGTGGAATGTAGCTCCACAGACCATGCTACTGAACAAATATTATTTGAGAATTGCTAAGAATTCAGCAAGTTAAGATTGTAAGGGAAGGTGTAAATGTATTTACCTAAAGAAGATGGATATTAGTTCTGTTTATTTGCAACAATAGAATGTATGGAGAAGAATAACTAACATAGGAATGGATTTATTATTTCTATCATTCTTCAACTCCATCTAAACACATTATAGCCACAATCTGCTTCATCTTTATATGATAAGTCCTCTTTAATGATAAAATGATATCATTTTATCATGCTTAAAGGCGAGCAAAACCCTTTAAACCATTTCATTTGGTGCACAAAGTAACTGTGTGTAGTATACAAATTGTTATATGAAAAAACAAGAGTCAGAAAAATTCAACTGAGTAGGCTATGTCCATACACTTGGTCATTGTTAAAGATGAACCTATGAATCTGAACTAAAATACTAGTTCCATTTGGCTGTGATTCCAATCAGTTAGGACCTTTCTTCTCAGACCTCATATAATACTTCTTTCTAATATATTTCTTATACAACATTATATGTTATACTTGCTTATATTTGAGTCTTTTCCTTCCATTAAGCTTCCTGAAAACAGTGATAATGTCAGAACATTTTATCTTCTTTGGCTTGCTCTTTTGATCAGTCAGCAGTTAATAACTATTTTTGAATAAATAGATGAAAGAAATCTTCTTCCTCTCTTTTATTCACATATTTCTGTCCTTTTTAGAAACTCAAGCAAATGAGATAACTGTGATTACAATTTATAGAAGTCATGACCTTTTCCCTCAACTAACATATGCTAGACTAAGTGTTCACAATGCTGTTTCTTAATTCTTTCACATATATTTTGTGTGTATATAGATGCACATGTATATAAAATGCATATATATGTATACAGCTTTGCATTATAGATGTATATATGCAATACCCACATCCTCAACACACACACACACATATATATAATAGATATGTATGATTTACAAATTTATGATGGCATGTGTATACAGATGTGCATCTATGTGTGCATGGTTGTGTTTGCCTATTCTAAATCAGAATGTGAATTCTTTGAAGATAGGAGTAAATTTTTCTAGATTTAAGTCTCCAACACCTGGATGCAGTACCTTATGCATGATAGGTGCTGAATAACTGTAATGAACAAAGACATATGCCAAAGATATATGTTGAAAACTCCATAGTGATTTTAACTCTCTGCAGCTAGGATTTTACCATGCCTTATTCTTGTTGCCATATAGAAATGATCTGTAAGCCTGAGGAAAGTACTTTATTTTTCATGCTATGTATATTTTCTTAACATGCAAAAATAAATAGATAAATGAAATCTCATCTTATAGTACATATACAATCCTTTGGATGTGAATGGCAATATCCTTCAATTCTAGATATAGTAATAGGTTTGAGTAGCCTAGTACTAAGTAATCAAAGTTATTTTATTTCTTTTGTATTTCTTTCCCATAAAAATGAAGGAAATTCAATAAAAAAGGAATGATTCTTGCTATCTGAATTCATGGTACCAAATCTACTAGGCACTAACAACATTAACTTATTAATCACACATTTAAATATATTTTACATATTTTTACAAATTTAAATAAATGTGTAAAATTTTAAATATTTTAAAAATTAAATTGCCTTTGTTGGAATGTCTTTTATTTTAATATATATTATATTTCCCTCCCTATCCTGAGAGGAGTCAGTTCGCTTTTCAAACACCTTCAGGAGCTAAATATGGTACTATGTCTTTCTTCTAGGATTTTTGCAAACAAGAAGAATTATTTTGTGATCTGAACATCCCATGAGTTTCTGTAAGCTGGATGGCATTGCCAAGGATACTAGGCTGCCTGATTTGCAGCTGCCAAAGGGCTAGCCAGGATTTATAAGGAAAGCACAGACACAGATATTCTCTCTCTCTCTCTCTCTCTCTCACACACACACACACACACACACACACACACGCCATGTGCTTGACTAACTTGCTTAATACCCCTTAATTTGTGGAAGAAATAAATCTCCCAAGTCTTGTAAGATATGGCTACCATCTGGTCAGACCCTATTTTTATTTCCAGTAACACTCCCCAGCACCAATAGCCAAGTGTTGGAAAAGCTTCTAGAGTTAGACAAGGTCATGCTTCCAGGGTTAGTGCCAATGTCCTAATTTTAGATTTCAGCCTCATTAGAAAGAGAAGCAGCAGATTGGTTGCAACCTGTGGACTCATCCCCACTCTTGGCTTGCACACTGAAGGGCAAATGTTTCAAACACTGAGGCTTTGAGCAGTATAATTGCTGGCCCTGTTGACTATCTGTTAAATTCTTGATCCATCCCCAAATAGTCCAGACACAGAACTAGCCCACAAACACACCAATGTTTGCTCCACATGATTTAGAGCAACATGATTGGAAAGAGTTTCAAAAATGTCCCAAGAGTACTGAACACTCTCCTTATCTTCTGGCCAACTTTTTGAATATTCAGAACTGCAGATAGGAATGACAAAGCCTTTCATGTTCTTCAGACAAGGGATGCTCAATATAGAAATTCATTTAATGTCTTTTAAAGATGTCATTACATTAAAACTAAAGTATGTACATGTGTATGTATTGAAGTATTCATGTACTTGCTATATAATTAAATGGAACTTGATACATATAAGATGTTATTTGATGAATATTCCTGATCTGTCATCTCACATTAGTTATGTTAATTCAGTACATTTCTCCACAATGTACTCTAAATTTGAAATATTTTTAAAATGGCCAATTTTGTCAGTATTTCACATTATCTGAGATATATCAGAAGTTAATGTGGAGTATACTTACTTATGAAGAATATAGATGTTTTCCTATTTTAGGAAAATTGTTCCATCATTTTATATCATTTATGTAAAGTTGTAATAATATGAAATTCTTCATTCCCAGTCTATGGCATCATTAACATTTAAATAATCAAATTGTAGACATTTTAAGCATATAGAATATCTTTTAAATCATTTTATTCTTTTTCTCCATCTTTGGAGAAATTTTTTTATTTTTGCTTTAACAAATTTGTCTCAGTATATGGACAATTGATTGACCTTCCCACCATCAATAATCTATTTACTATCTGTTAAGTTTTAAAAGATTTTGTTGTTGTTATTAAATTGTTTGATGCTGGGGCAGCTAGATGGCACAGTGATAAAGCATTTGTCCTGGAGTCAGGAGGAACTAAGTTCGAATTTGACTTCAGACATTTAATAGCTATGTAATTCTGGATAAGATACTTAACCTTAATTGCTTCCAAAAATAAAAATATAAAGAAGAAATAAATTCTTTGAAGCTTTCCATGCTCAGTACCTTTTGATTCTTTTTTTCCACAGAAAGTATTTATGAACACTTCATGATATTTATTTGAGAGTGCATGATTGCATATATCTACATATGTGTGTATATATACATAAGATGACAACTAACTGATGTTTAAGAAAGAAATTTTGCTTCCTTAAATGTCAAAAGTATTGTTTGAAAAATACATAAAAGAGTAACATGGACAAATTCCTTATCACGAAAAAATCTCCAGTTGCCTGCTTTCCTTCCTTCCTTCCTTCCTTCCTTCCTTCCTTCCTTTCTTCCTTCTCTGTATGCCTGTTCATTCTATGTTGATATAAAAACTAAGTATAATGATTTCCTTACCAGAAAGCATTCTGGTGATTTCTAGGGTGGTTTGACTTCAGATTTATTAGTTAGGTAAGGAGGGTGATTTCTTTTTGGATTTTAATTGCTGTGCATATTTTTTTCTAAACTCAGGCACATGTAACTTAAAGCTCATTATAAACACATGAAAAATAAATTAGGATTTGAAATTAGAGATTACAGGGATATTTACCCTGTGACTTGTTAGTAACCTTGATACTGCATAAACAAAAAGTTAAAATTTTAATGTCTTAGGGATTTATTTTTAATGACGTGCATTTCCTGTTTGCCCAGATGAAAGAATGTAAATTAGTGTTTCATAAATGATTGTTTTTGATATCTGAAACATATAAACATAACCTTTGAACCCTTTTTGAAGATATTATGTTTTCATTATGCAAAGACAAATATAATGCTGAAACAATAATTTTAATTTAGGGAGGGGACACCAACAAACATTTGGGTCTGTCCTTTTAATTATTAATTTGGAAAGAGGAATCAAAAGATGCTCATTTTTGTGTGTATATATATATATATATACATATATATATACATATCATTACTATCTTAAAGTGTTATTGTGAGACATTTTGATTAGCAGAAATCATATATATATATATATATATAGTAATGTATAGTACTATATATATAGTAATATATGTATAATATATATATATACATATATTACTATATATATAGTAATATATACTAACATATATATTTATATATAATATTCTTCCTTTGCTAAGTTCAATTCAGACATTTGTTTTCTATACATGAAGGGAAGGTCGAGTAGTGGTAATATTTTATACTGAAAAAGACAATATTGAATAATCCAGAGAGTATAATCTTTGAATCACAAAACAGTTATAATAATATTCTTCATATATCAAGTAATCTGTTTTTAAAACCACCTATATTATATTATCCAGACTGATGTTATATTTATGATACATTAATATGGCTTAGCTACTTTCCATCCCCTCCATCTCTATTTCTATCAGATTGAATTACAATTATTTTTAATGATCCCAGGATAATAGGGATACAATGTATAGATCTACAGCTAGAAAGAACCTTGGAGACCATCCTTTTCAATTGCACAATTTTAGAGATTAAAATATAACTGGGGCTCAGGAAGGTAAAGGGATTTTTCTAAGGTCATGAAAGGAATAAACTTCACAAGTCAAATATGAATCTAAATCTTCTGATTTTCTGCTAATCAAAATGTCTCACAATAGCACTTTAAGATAGTAATGATAAACATTTATCTCTATTTTATAGTTGAAGAAACCGAGGCTGAGGAAAGTTAAGGGCTTGAGATTACAGGTATTCTATTTGTGCAATGATTGAGTTCTGGGACTGAAATCAGGAAGACCTGAGTTCAAATCCAGTTCCAAACACTTCCAAGTGGTGTAAGTTTTCCTCCCCTCATCCTTTTTTTTTCCCTTTCTTCCTGTGCCCTGCTATTCCTTCCTTTTGCTTTCCCCCAAAATCCAAACTTTGTATTATAAAGTTAACCCATTTTAAAAAATTATTCTACCTCCCCAACCCCCCTCACATGACACCCCCCCCCCGAAACATTTCACCATAAAACATTTTGGATACAACAATTCAAATAATAGGTTAAAATCACATCACTCTAGAGCTCTCCTGGAATCAGGATTGTTATATTTAAAGCTAAGATAGAATGCACTAGAAGCAGTCAGTGTTTTGTCATTCATTAAATAAAAACCTCCCAGAAAATCAATAATTCAAGTACCTAAATAAATCTTTAATTTGAATAAGTTATCAATCCCTTGTGGCAATCAAAAATTGTATATTGCTATCAGTTTGGAGGATAGGTTAATCTCATCTCTTGCCTGGATTTTCATTTATATTATTCACATCTTGCATATATTCTTACATGGGATCATGCTGTTTCTTGTTATGTCATTATATCAACTATTGCTGTTCACTATTACATAAATCCGTTTTGACGGTGAGATGGTTCTCTCCATGAAATGGAATTTTGTAAAAACTATATTTTGTCCTTACCTCAGCAAAGTAATGGAAGAGCCCCTCTTTGGTAGACCAGGCCAACACCAGGATCACAATTTGCTTAACTATAGCCAGAGGAACCTGCAAAATCTAACTCCAAGAACTACCATGGTTGTCAGTAACCAGACATCTCTGTGCTTCAGCACAACCTAGGCAAACAGGTGGACATTATCCTTTGTGTACCTAAGCAAACAAGCAGTCTCCAGATGTCAGACCAGGGCAACTCCAAGGAAACATGAAAACAACCCTTTGTTCTCAGCACATGATAGACACCAGTATTAGGACCTCACTCAAGGAAGTACTCAGATCCCTACAGTCTCCAGCAATATCAGCTACTTCCCCCATGTCACCCTCATTCCTTCAACACTCCCTCAACCATATCAGACACATAAATACCCTATTGGCCTCAGGGCAACATCAGTGT
Source organism: Antechinus flavipes (assembly GCF_016432865.1). NCBI lineage: Eukaryota > Metazoa > Chordata > Mammalia > Dasyuromorphia > Dasyuridae > Antechinus > Antechinus flavipes. The sequence goes on along the minus strand of NC_067402.1, from coordinate 56,484,828 downwards.
AGTATTAGGTGAATAATAGCCAGGGTCTGCAGCCATTGAACCAAAAAGTTTGATAGAGTGTCCCTTCTACCTTGGAAGCACAGCTCAAATAAAAAAAAAAAAACATAAAAATGAACAAAACCAAAATAAAACAATTCCCCCACAAAATATTTCAAAAAAATTCAAGAATTTGAGCAAGAAAGTTATTGTAGTGACAAGGAGGATAATGACACAAACTCAGAAGTCAGGACAACATTGTTAAAACAAGTCTGGACAAAATCACAAAGAAAAATGGAAAGTGCTTTCAAGTCCAGAAAGAACTCATAGAAGAGCTCAAAAAGGAGTTTCATAATAAGAAACTAAATAAATTGAAAATGAGAGGTAGAAGAAAAATTGGAAAAAGAAATGAGAGTGATACAAGAGGATTATGAAGTAAAAGAGTCAGTAGTTTAAAAAAGAGAAACCAGCTGCTTTAAAAGAATTGGTTAAATGGAAAAGGAATTACAAAAATTCCTTGAAGAAAAGAACTCCTTAAAAAGAATAATTAGCCGAATGATAAAGGAAATACAAAAGCCATTTGAGAAAAACAGCTTCTGAATAGCTAGAAATGGGCAAGTGGAAGGTAATAACTATGAGACACGAGAACTAAATAATTAATATTGAAAAAATAAAATAAAATGGAAGAAAATGTAAAATACCTCATTGGAAAAACAAATGACCTGGAAAATAGATGCAGGAGAAATAAGCTCAGAATAATTGTATTACTTGAAAGTCATAATTTAAAAGAGGACCTGGGTAGCATATTTCAAAAAAATTATATAGGAGAACTGCCTTGATAGACTAAAACCAGAGAGCATAATATTTATTAAAATAATTCACCAATCACTTCAGGAGAGAAATTCCAAAATAAAAATTCCAAGGCACATTATAATGAAATTTCAAAACCATCACATCAAGGAAAAAATAATTTAAGTGGCCAGAAAGAAACAATTCAAATAGTAGGGAGGCACAATAAGGACCTAATGGCTATAACATTTAAGGATCAGAGACTACAGAACAAGATATTCTGAAAAGTAAAGGAGTTAAAAATATAAGTTAGGATAATCTACCTGTTATGGGCCAGAAGTCTGTATTTGAAACAAGGATTCTTACAAGGTGCTAACTCAGTGGAATTGATAATACAATAATTATTTAGTTTAGCATGGTAATTAATAAAATCCTCTAGTTCAGTATGACTGATTTAATCTTACAACAAATAATGGTTTCCTATATAATACATATGTAATATAATGTTTGGTTTATACTCAGTGTGGAATATATAAGCAGGGACTGAGAGCTAGAGAAGACAAGTGGACTAGAGGCTGAAGCACAAGCCCTTGGACTCAGATTCATTCCTCCCATCTCATACCACCTTGGTGGCAAGCTCTCCTCCTTCACTTTCTCCACTGAAACCAAGTCCCCTCTGAAGGCCATGAGAAAGCTAGCTAAGCACGAGGTGAAGGAGACAATAAAGACTTTTGGACTATGACACCTGGCTATTCTTCTGGTAATTACTCTACTGAAAGGAAGGCTGCCCCAAAGACCTAACTAAGAACATTACATTTTGGTGCCCAATGTGGGGCAAAGAATCTACATCTGTGACCCAGAAATTAGGGTAAGTACAAAAATAGACAAGAAGGAAACTTTGTAAAGGGCTAAACTAGTTCAGTTGAAATGGGACAAATGTTTAGAAAGGAGCCATTTACATTTAAGGAAAATGTGTAGAGACCATTTTTAGACTTATGAAAAAACAAAGTTTGATTGTAACTTGGATGCAGATCATTGAACTCTTTGAAATATTAAAATATACATCTTCTTGGTTCTATAAGGAAAAAGAATTAGGTCCACATGAGTAGAAATTAGTAGGAGAGCAACTATGTGAATACTATAATGATAATGGCCCTGATTCAATTTCTAAAGAAACTTTTTATATGCATAACTTAATACAATTGACTTTAGTAAATTATATAAGTTATAGAATAAGGAAAAAGAAGAAAGTGCAGGAGGGAAAGGATATTGAAAAACTAGGTGAAAAGGATGAAGAATCAGACAAGAAAGGAGTTAAGTACAATTCTGATGAAATTAAGGAGTGTAGTGCTTCACAGCTGGAGCCATTAGGGCAATCCCTAATGAATAGTCCCTGTATTTGAAGTCCGCAGGACTTCAAAATCTACAGGAATCATTGGATTCCCTGAAACTTACAGGAATTATTGGATTTCCTGACACATGAAGTAATGGACAATAGATTGGTTTTGGACTATTTCTAGGACTTATGGACATGTATAATTACTCATGTTGATTCATGTTTGTTACATCACTATTAGCCTATGTTACTCTGTGCTTGTGTAATGACTCCCATGTTGATGGATTTATGTATACCTGTTTCAAATGAGACCCTTAGGAAACCCACTAATATTATTTGATTCCCCATTTTCCTTTGGTTTTCATCTCCCTTCCTGAGATGTCAGGGATGGCATGATCAATTCCTTTTTTGATATTTTCACCCTGTTTTTAGGAGTCAAGGAAGGTGTGAAAAGAAGGAAACCACGTCTTGCCAAAAGGTACCACAGAAAATGAAGTACTATTAATACCAAGCATATATGCATCAAACGGTGTAGTATCCAAATTCTCAAAGGAGAACTTGAGTGAGTTATAGGATAAAAGACTCACAAAGGAAAATGCTATCCACATGCAGATAAAAATTGATTAATGTTGCCTGCAGATTGAAGCATACTTTTTCACTTTTGGGTTTTTTTTTTCCCTTTTGATCTGTTTTTTTCTTTCAATACTGTGAATAATATGGAAATGCTTTACATGATAGCACATGCTCAACCTATATCAAATTGCATACCATTGTAAGAATAAGAGAAGAGAAGGAGGGAGGGAGAAAGATTTGGAACTTAAAATACTGTGATAAATGAATGGTAAAAATTACCTTGACATGAAATTGGGCAAAAGTAAAATATTATTAAAATATTTTTTTACATTTTACATTGCCTACCTGGGCAAAAATCAAAAGAGATTCCTGGTCTATGACTTAGAGAAGCATGTGGAGAAGGACAGGATTATGGAGAATCATTCCTCTAAATAAGTAATGTCTTAGGTTATTTTTCCTTACAGTGCTTCCACCCTCCCCTCATCTTAAGCTGCCTCAACCAGGAAAAATCCTTTATCTTGGTCACTTTAACTGTAACATCTCCATGAAGTTCAAATTGAGGCAGTTGGATGGCTCAGAGGATAGAGAACACTGGGCCTGAACTTAAGGAGACCTAAGTTCCAATCTGGCCTAAAAAACTTAATAGCTGCATGACACTAGGCAAGTCACATAATCTCTGCTTTAATCTATTGGAGAAGAAAATGATAAATACCTTCATTGTCTTTGCCAAGAAAACCCTATGGACAGTATTGACCTTATGGGGTCAGTAAGAGTTAGACATGAGCACTAATTAACAACAAAGAATTTCAAATCGGGAATTGTCAGTATTTTCTCCCTTTGGGAGGTAACTCATTCTCACCATGACATATTTGTGCCACCATCTGGTAGAGTATGCTATGACAGGGATGATATATGTTGATATACCAACATTTATAAACTTTATTAAGAAAGATTTCTGTTTCCTAAGTAAGCAAGAAAATATTGCTTTCTAGTGGTAAATAACTAACAACACCATATTTGGGATACATTGGGTGTTTGTGGATTATATATCTCCCTTCCCCTTCCTAACTGATCTATTTCCAAAGAAGAACCAAATGGAAACATTCCAAAAAACACTACATTTCCAATAGATTGAGTTAAGAAGCAATCAAGATAGACAGCACATTGAATTGTTCCCTCACAACACAATAGATAGAATAGTAACCTGGAAGTCAGAAGAAACTGAACACAAATTCTATCTCGAATACTAACTCTGTGACCATGAGCAAATCACTTAGATTCTGGATTCTGTAACACTCATTGTCCTCAAACAGGAAATGAGGATGATAAGCATCTAACTGAAGTGTCTAAAAATTATTGGGAGATTATATGTATACACACGAAGACTTATGTACACACATCTATACATACATGTATCCACACATGTGTATGTGTGCATATATATATATATATATATATATATATACATACATGTGTATATATCTGCGTGTCTATCATCTAAACCCTAAGTCACCATTACAGATGCTAGTTATTATAAGGGATTCTGGCTACTTGAAGATATAAAGAGAATTTTAATAAAATTTTGTCCAAATGGGTTTATATATGTATATATATATATGTGTGTGTGTGTGTGTGTGTGGTGTGTGTGTGTGTGTATGGAAATTTGCCTATATAAAATAAGAGTGCAGAACTTATAGCTGGGAATGATTAGACTCTAATTTTGCTTCAGAAATATTTTTTTTAAGGAAAGCCATCTAACGTTTTTACAAGCTCACTTTCCTTATCTCTAAAATAAGGAACATAATAATCTCTAATTTATAGAATTAAAAGGATAATTAAATGAGATAATAAATATCAAGCACTTTGTAAACATTAGAGTGCCCTATCAAGCTCAGATCTTATCTTATTGTTATTTTTTTTCCTAAAAGGAAGTTGAGACTCAGTAGAGATTTTCTCAATGCTAAATATCTATTCCCCTAGGAGAATCAGATTTGACTTTTTCTGTGGGCTTGACATAACCCATAACGAAGATTCCTCTTTCCAATATTCCCCAAAAGAGAACTTTAAGTCAAACCCTGAAAAATTAGCTATCCCCTAGAAAACTGATATCTGGGCTCCTGAAATTAAATTACAAAGATACTATATAAGTTCCAATAGACTTGATCAATCAACTTAAATTGCTATTCAAATAGCATCACTCTCAGTTCCATTAAAAAGAAGAAAAAGAGGTTGGTCATTTCCAGTGGCCCAAACTTCTTATTTGGATCTGCCCTATGAGGGTCTTCTGGTTAGGTGTTGCAAAGCCATATAACCACTAATAAAGCTGCTGTTTCCTTTCTGTTCCAATCCAAATGGAAAAGATAACAATACTATAAAAATAGCAATCTATCATCTCCATAGCTGAGAGATGGAAAATTATTATTGAATGAGACCTTTTTTTTCATCAGAACAAATATTTCTTTGCTCCAAAGTACATATCTGGCATGGTGTTTTGCACATCTGCTTTTCTTTTTGAACTCTGTTATTAATCTGAAGGTTGAATGCAGCTGCCCAATTTGTAGATAATTAACTTTCCATTATGTTATGAATAATTGGGTAAATCTCAAATAACATTTAAAATGCTGCTGATTTCCCTGAGAAGTGAAGCTTGGGACTTCCCCCGAATTGATGTGTCTGCTAAAGATTTACTCTCTTTCCTTATCTCTTTCTGCTACCCCAAAAGACTTCATATTCTTCTGTTTACAGACCTTTTCCTTCGCTCGTTTATTTGTATCTCTCTACCTCTAATTTGTCCTTCAAGAACCTTCTTGCAGTCTTACAATCACTCCTCCCAGAGATAATTTGCTCTCCTAATTTTGTTATTATAGAGCACTTTTTCTATGCCAAGATAATTTACTAGGAGTTTGAATTCTTCAAGAAACAGAACATTTCTCCATTAAAATATCTTTTGAGAATTCAGCAGTAATGAAGATAGTACTGATTTATCTTATGTCTCTGAGTATTAATGACTAATCATTTATATTCTGTTCAGTTATTTACATATTAGTGGGGATGAGGTCAAGAAGTCCAATGTTAGTCTCCATTAATTGCTTGCTCACAACTGGCCCTAACTTGTTTTACATTAAATATATTCTGACTCATCAAATTTACTAATTCCATGGATGCTCTTTATCCCAATGGAACTTTCATAATGAATGATTAGGGTTTTGGAAAAGATTTGTCTCTCTTCTCCATTATTACCGTTATTTATTTATTTGGCCTTCATGTAGTATTGGGAGCATTAAAAACATATCTCAAGAAAGAAGCTAAAGAGAGTATCAAAAAGAAAAAAGAGAGGAAAGGATGTGGCAAAAGGAAAATAAAATTAGAAAGGAGAGAATGAATTTAATAGTTCTAGTCTTCTTGCTCATTAAAACAACTTAGTCTGCTCTTTTTCTGGCTCTAAATTTATGATTTCATGATCTTCTTTCATAACATCATTGAGAGGGTCATCTTTTTTGACTGTTTTTAATATTTTTGTCTCATATTTCTAATTTTAATTTTAATCCATCATAATTTTATTTTTTAAAAATTATTTTGTTAAAGCTTTTTAATTTTCAAAAGATATGCATGGATAATTTTTCAACATTAGCCCCTGCAAAACCTTGCATTCCAATTTCCCCTTCCTTCCCCTTACCCCTCCCTAGATAGCAAGTAACCCAATATATGTTAAATATGGTAAAATATATATGTTAAATACAATATATGCATGCTTGTTTATACAATTATCTGGCTTCACAAGAAAAATCAAATCAAAACACTGAGAAAGAAAATAAAATGCAGGCAAACAACAACAAAAATAATGAAAATGTTATGTTGTGATCCATACTAAGTTCCCACAGTCTCTCTGGATGTAAATGGCTCTCTTTATCACAAGATCATTGGAACTGGTTTGAATCATCTCGTTGTTGAAAAGAAAGGGGCATTTTTATAGAGAAGATTAACCCAAGTTTCTCTAAGTATTCATTAACTTGACTTGGAAAAGAAAGCTCATATTGCCAACTACAAACTTACTTGGTTTATACTTAGCTAACCCAATTATGTATATTTTGGTTATTAATTTTCCTAGGAGTTTAACTGTCTTCTTAAAAAAAAACAGCAGAAGGATAAACAAAGGACATGAATGTTATGGGAAGTTCTGAGCTGATTTTGTTTTTGCTGTTATTTCAAAGACATTGCTATGCTTTCCATTGTTTCTGCACATTATTTCCATTCTACACAATTATTTTTTCAATATTGAACTGTAGAAAGTTTCAAGTTTATTGTTTCTATATTGATTTTCACCAAAAAAATTTATGGTCCCTAAGAACTTTCTTACTTTTTGGGAAAACAATAATAAAGCTAACCTAAGTCTAGTAACTTGGTAATAAATTTTAAGCTGATAGGAAAACATGTTGTTTTTATTTGTTACTTCCTATAGAACATTGGGTTGAATTGGAGAGAAGCCTAATAAACTAAATTGCAGTTGGGAATTTTTTTTTTATCCTACCATAATATCTGAGTATTCTTTGATGTTATGTAACACTTTCCATCCAAAAATCTTAAAAGCTATCATTTTTCATTTTCCTGTCATTTTACCAATAATATTCCTGAAATACACACACACACACACACACACACACACACACACACAAGCACAATCCTACTGTGATCAAGCATTGTAACGTGACTGGAAATTAACCTGAATTTTTGATAGCCATAAAATCAGAATTCAAACCCTATCCCATTCTGCCAAGATAGAAATGTTTCAAGTATATTTCCAGTTATGTTTATGGTTTCAGAACTACCCTAGTTAAATACAGAGATTCATTAGCAGAAGTTAATTGATCATGTTATTAAATTTCCTTGGCCATGGTGATAATAGTGTTCATTTTTATTACTATTTACCATAGGATTTTCTTGACCAATATACTGGAGTGATTTGCATTTCCTTCTCCTCTGGATTAAAGCAAATAGAGATTGTGACTTGCTTAGTGTCACACAGCTAATAAGTGCCAGAACTAAGATTTAAATTCTGGTCTTTGTGATTCCAGACCCAGTGCTCTATCTACTCAGTCATTCAGTTTTCTTGCCTAGAACATGTTAGGTGCTTAATAAATGTTTTTCCCCTTTTCCCTCTGCCTTTATCTATCCTGCGAGCTATTATTTCTATGGCATCCTTTATCCCATTTGCTCTTGAAAATTTCCTGTTGGTAATATGTTGTAATCCAATTATATCTGCAATTCATTTTTCCATTTCTACTTTGTTGATCTTCAATTTGAATTCTTTTGAGAATTTCATGACTTTTAGCCATACGATTAAAATAGAATAAGATTTATTTCAAAAGAATTAGGTCTGTATTTCAAGGACAAATTTAAAAACATTCAAAGAGCTTGAAAATTTCATAAAGTCATTCCAGGTCTCCTGTCTCCTGTTCAGTTCTGGATCTAATTCACTATCTATTTGTATTATTTAATTAATCTACAAAGATGTATAAGGGCATATTCAAATATATACACAAACATATATATTTGAATATACCCCTGTAGATATTTGTAGGTTTTCCAATATACTGCATATTATCCTATGGATGAAAGATATACTTCATGTACTTGATTTTTCCTATATGGGTCACTAGATCAAAGTCTTTTAAGTGAGTATGCCTTTATTTAGAAGATCTTCCCCAATTCTAGGATTGGACCCCATTGAACAAACCAGAATATTGGTGGACTCTTACTGTAATATAACTTAAACTCTCTACTGGATTTCCTCCATGATTGGTACAAATGTCGTTGGTAGGCAAATCCATCTTATAATATTAATTATTAGGTAGTCATCCAAAAATATCATCTCTGTTCTGTTTGTCAATAATTTTTTTTGTTTGTCAATAATTTTTAACACATGTAAGGAATACACTTTGTTATAGAAGAGCTTATAAGGCAGTATGTTGCTCTACTGAAGAATATGAAGGATATACACAATTGGTAAATAAGATAGGCTAGAAACGGGATGACCCACTATGCTTTTTGTCTTCAACTTATTAATTATCTATAGCTCCTGTTTATATGAAAGACATTTTGAAACACTACTCATCCAGTTGCACATAAGAAAAACGAGAGATATTAGTAACTATCCTAGATCACCCATTGGTGCAACCAAGATAATAAATGAGTAGAAAAGCATATGGAAAATTGTGTCAAAATCATACAATTTGAAATTATAAATACATAATTTGAAACTTTGAGAAAATCTAGCCTTTTGCATTGTATTATAATTCCGTTTCATTTTGAGATAATGTATTTCTTTATTTGCATACAAATAGAACTCTGTACAAGATGTGTTACCCTGTTTCCTCATCACATTGAGAAGGTGACTATCTTGAGTTCTCAGAGGCATGTCAGAGCACAATATCTGATGGGTCCTATTGTGTTAGAATGGTTCCATATATGGGCTTGATAATGGTTATATATTTTTTGTCATTATAGATCATTAAAATTATAAGATAATTATAATTTTAGAGGTTCTCATCCCCTTATTTGCTGCAAGGGTGATGAAATTTTTCATCAATTTGTCAAGATCACAAATCCATAACTTTTTATTGCCATGTCACTTCCCAGGCCAAGAATTAATAAGCTAAAACCTTTTAGGAACAGTCTCCAGGGAGAGATTAAGGTAGTATTCTGCCTTCATGGTCTTCTCTATGCAAGGACATTGTCAGGTCTCAGACCTCATATCTAAATCCAATTTTAAGAATATTTCCTGAAGCATTATTTCATTTCTCTAGCTTTGAAACTCTGACTTCTGATTGTGGCATGTTTACTTTCTTTACTTAAATTATTTCAGTTCTTCCTTATCTTGGGAAGGGAAATTTATGGATAGTGCTTCAAGGTCTTGCTTTAGCCTTCTCTTAGTCTAACCTCATGTTCAAAGTTTTATATCCATAGCTTCCTCACTGTAGACCAGTCTATACACCAAAATAGTTTTCTCTGCCTCTATGCTGCTAATAATTATCCAGGGACTCTGACCTTGCATTTATGGAACCTGACCTTTCATGATCCAATTATTTGGTAAGATTATTAAAAAGGTTTTTAAAGATTATATTTCAAACTGGAAATTCAGTATTGGGGCACATTACTTATATTGTTAGACACAGTCATGACATTTTTGATAATAAAAATCCATGAAATGTCCAGAGTGAATGCCAAAGTGCCTAAAAACCTTTGAACAAATTCACCAAAAACTACATATTCAACTTTTATTCAATATTTAGATGCACTTCAATAGAATTAAAGAGAAAGCCCGCTTTTCCACTCAAAACACAATAACACATAGGCAATCAAAGAAGCTAATGCAATTTTAGGAGGAAAAAGAATGACAGTGTGGCAGTGTGGATAGAAAACTGACCTCAGAATTAGAAAGTTCTGCACTTCATTTCCATCTCTGATACATACTGGTCATGTGACAATATAAATCATTTATCTTCTCAATGGCTGAGATAATGGTTTTCAATCAGTACTAGTAGGGGGAATGTGCCTTAATAAGAGCTTTTAGGAACAAGATAAATTATAAATGGATTAAAAACATTTTGGATCATATTAAGAATGTCCTCATTGAAATACACTTGGAATATTAGTCCTGCATTATTAGAATGCTAGAATATAGTTCTATGTTCTATTTTTAGGAAGGTCATTAAGTAATTCAAAAGCCCAGAAAAGGAGCATTAGAGAAGGTGACATTCCTAGAAAACATGGTATGAGGATAGGTTGAAATATAAGTGGAAATGTTAAAACTGGAAAAGAGGAGATGGAGAAAGTCATGCTAAGTGCTTTAATATTCTGGGGGGATTATCATGTAGGAGAAGGACCATTGCTCTTTTTTTCTCTCTAAAGAACAAAGCAATTGATGAAAGTTTCAAAGGGCTTGATTTTAGCTGTATTTACTATTAAGTATTTCAGCTCTATGTACTATTAGATACTGAGACTACTATTAAAATAGACAGTACCTTATGAATTCCTTTATTATTTAGTCTTTCCCATTACATTACATTTTCCCTCCACTTCTTTTTCTCTTTTATTCTCATTCATTGGTTGAACAGAAATATAAATAACGAGCATGTAAATGTCATACCCACAATTTTCCTGCCATTCTATTGTGATCTAGAACTTTTACCCAAATATTCATCTTACCTAAGTCCCTGAGCTTCTTAATGATAAAACCTTCACTTCCAGTCTATCTTAATCTTCTTACTAGGGTTTAATCTTCTTCTTGATGTACCATTAGATATTTTACCTGAAGAAAAAAATAACATGAGGGAAAAACCTGTAATGTTCTTTTCTCTAAAAATATAATATTCTCTCTGGGAGCAGATTTCTTGAGGAGCTTTTGGAAGCAGTCTTCTTTTCAATTCTGAGTAATAATCCCAAATGCAGCCTGCTGTTGAAGTCCAAATCCTTTATTTGCTCTTTCCTTCACTTGGAGCTCGGCTAACTTTCTGGAGGCCTTCCAGATCTTGGTTTCAGTGTTCTCCACAGGACAGCCTGCCACCTCTTCTCTGTCTTCCTCAGTTCTGCCTGACTGCAGTCTCTGGCTTCTCAATCTCCCAGAGTGCTCTTTGGCCCTGAGAACTTCTTGCTTATGTGCTGCACACTGAGTATACTCCAATCATTACATCACTAGGAAACCATTATTTGTTATAGGATTAAATCAATGCTAAATTATATTTAACCATTGTCTCCTCAATTCCACTGACTTAGCACCTTGTAAGAATTCTAACAAAAACCATTTGTAATAATAATTTTGGAAATCAATTTGGAAATTAAAGTCTTTTGGAAGAGTTGTTAGTTTGTGCTTAGTCCCAGAAAACAGAATTAAGAACCATAGTTTGGCACTTCAGGGAGGCAGATTTGAACTCAATATAAGAGAAAAAATGTCCTAATGATTATACTTATTCAAAAATGGAATGGCTTTTTTGCAAGTAGGCAATCACTTCTGGACCTCTAGAGATCTTTAAGCAGAAGTGAGATGACTACTTGTTGAGATAATTGTGGAATGAATTCAATTCATCTGGAATAGATGGCATTTGTCATTCCTCCCAATTAGTTTTGTTCCATAATATTATGGAAACAACTCATATGATAACTTGCAGTATCTTCGTGACTACTAGGAATAGCAGTGAGAAGGAAATAATTTCAAAGGGAAAAATACCTATAAGATGTATGCTAAAGTTTGAGTATGTGCAGTTGTAAAAGGGAATGAATCTTCAGCAGGATGATTTCAGAGAGGCCTGAAGAGACTTAACATGAATTGGTGCTGAGTGAAATGAGCAGAACTAGGAGATCATTATAGGCAATAACAAAATTATACACTGATCAATTCTGATGGACATGGTTCTTTTCAACTATGAGAGGTTTCAGGCCATTTCCAATGCTCTTGTGCTGAAGAGAGCCATCTACACCCAGAGAGAAGACTGTGGGGAACTGAGCATGGATCACAACAATATAGTTTCATTCCCTTGTTGTTCTTTGCTTGCATTTTGTTTTCTTTCTCTTTTTTTTTCCTTTTTGATCTGATTTTTCTTGTGCAGCATGATATTTGTGGAAACATGCATAAAAGAATTGCACATGTTTGACATATATTGGATTACTTGCCATCTAGGGGAGGGAGTGAAGGGAAAAAAATTAAATACAAGATTTTGTAAGAGTGAAAGTTGAAAATTATCCATGTATATATTTTGAAAATTAAAAAAAATAATTAAAAAAAGAATGGATCTTAATGTTAAATAGATTGAAGGATGAAACATGAACAGTAGAATTGACAATAGCATTGCATCAAGACATTTGTGGTTATTTACTGCTCTTCTCAGGCAGAATTACTCAGCATTCTTCCCTGTGCATCTGTAATATTGCCCAAGAGTAGAACAATGCCAAAGAAAAGCCTTGTCTGTTTCCCAGTTCAATCATTATGTATGGTGGACAGATTTAGTGAGTGATCTTTCTAACACCAATGACACCCTCGATACATAAGTGCCAATGGCATCCAGAGTTTAATTACGTCAAGTTCCGGAAACCATATCTGTATAACTTCCCAATGATAACTATCATGTGTTCATTAATGTAACTCAGTACATCTAGGTTGTTTTGGAACGTTTTAAGTTTCCCGAGTGACCTATTTAGAACAGTTATATGGTCATTTTCATTCTTTATGGTGGTATTAGAGTATTGTCATAGACTGAATTTTCTCAAGAAAAAAAATAAGAAAAAATCAAATCCTGACAAATAAATGTTCTGTGTGACATCAATCCAATTAGCAGCTTTCTAAACAGACCTTGAAATGAAATGAATGCATTCAGCATAACCAAAGAGAGAAAGTGCTGTTAAAATGATGGATAACACCATTGTGTTTCTTTGCACAATTATTCTGGCAAGAGTATATCAAGTTTCTTGATGAGGAATACAAGTATCACAGAAAAAAACTGTCTCTAAGGAGGAAAAATATTTTAAAACATATACTCTAAAAAGCAATTGAATTTGGATTGGTGAACTAAATCCATCAAAACTCACCTTTCTTGTTAGGGGCTACTTAAATAAGTCATAAAACACACATACACACAAAAATACGTAAATAAATGTTACAGTGTGAATTTTTAAGATTAGACAATTACTGTGACTGTTTAAGTATGATAGAGGCACACTTAGCAAGATAAACAAGTAATCCTCAAACATACTATTACATGTGAAAACTTTTCTAATATTGGAATTTAGCCATAGGAAAATACAGGGGAGCATTTAACTGTTTATAAATGTATACACCCACCCACCCCCCACCCCCATACACACACACACACACACACACACACATAGTCTTGGAGAAGAAAGAGAGTGTGTTATTCATGTTGATGAATTTTTGATATTTGAGATAATTTTTCTATGGGCACAAAAGATGTCCACTATTCAACTTTGAAATTTCCTTCTTCAAGGCTGTAAGTGACTGCTTGACTGATAATTCCAATTTGCTATTATTTTCAGGCCTTATCCTTCTTGACTTCTCAAGAATATGGCAATATCCAATATGTAATTATATGACACTACTGATAACTCCTTTCTCCTATTTACTCTTTCTTCTTTAAATTATTGTGATGCCGATAACCATAGCAATTATAATTCCTTTTCACCTTTGTTGGTCACTATTTCCATTTTCTTACTATTCTTTCTCAATCTCCTTTGATGAACTACCATCTGGGTTTTAAAAATTATTTAATTTTTAATTTGCAGAATAAAACAAGAATTTCCATAGTATAGCATGATATAAAATTGATTGCACATGAAACTATAGATCTATTGTGTATAACTTGGTTATTCTATTTAAATATATAATCATTATTATGTAAATTTATTTTTTCCCTTCCCCCCTTTCCCCTGACCTATCTTGGAGATAGGTAATTCATACGCAGAAACACACGTGCACACACACACATCTACATATCTATATATAAACATATGTATAGATATATAGAATATGTGTGTATACATATATATGTGCATGTGCACACACATATATGTATATATGCATATATATTCATATATATTATATTGTTCTATACATTCTTCTATCAGTTCTTTCTCTTTTTTATTCTCTTAAAGTTTATGTTGATGAGCCCTAAAGTTCTATTCTGGGCTTTTATACCTTTTCCATTGAATTTCTCTTCTTTTCTGTCTTTATACTTTCTTAATAAACTCATCAGCATCCTCCTGTTAAATTATCTCAATGAACATTATTTCCAGATCTATAAATTTAGCTCTAGCCTCTATCTTAACTCTAGTACTACATCACTAACTACTTCTTGGGCAATTCTACCAAAATGTATCATAAATATTTTCAACTCATATCATGAATACAACTTACCATATTACTTAAATTCACTACTGCTTCAAACTTCACTTTTTGTTAAGGATTGTTATGTGGATAAAATAAGATATCTTGGTAAAGAACTATGTAAACCTTAAAGTTCTATATAAATGCTACTTATTGCTATCATCATCATTGTTATTATTATTATTTTCAGTAGTATATCTGCTTGTTGTCACTGGAAAAAATACAACTCTTGGTTTTATGAAAAAAACCAATAAAGTAGATAAGACTTTGGTAAATCTGATTAGAAAAAGGAGAGAGGAAAATCAAATTAGTAGTCTTAAAAATGAAAAGGGAGAACTTTCCACCAATGAAGAGGAAATTAGAGAAATAATAAGGAGTTACTTTACCCAACTTTATGCCAATAAATTTGATAACCTAAGGGAAATGAATGACTACCTCCAAAAATATAGGCTTCCCAGATTAACAGAGGAGGAAGTAAATTACTTGAACAGTCCCATTTCGAAAAAAGAACAAACTATTAATCAACTCCCTAAGAAAAAATCCCCAGGACCAGATGGATTTACATGTGAATTCTACCAAACATTTAAAGAACAATTAGTCCCATTGCTATATAAACTATTTGATAAAATAGGGAATAAAGGAGTTCTACCAAAATCCTTTTTATGACAGAGACATGGTACTGATACCTAAACCAGGTAGGTTGAAAACAAAGAAAGAAAATTATAGACTAATCTCTCTAATGAATATTGATGCTAAAATCTTAAATAAGATATTAGCAAAAAGATTACAGAAAATCATCCCAGGATAATACACCATGATCAAGTAGGATTTATACCAGGAATGCAAGGCTGGTTCAATATTAAGAAAACTATCAGTATAATTGGCCATATTAATAACCAAATTAACAAGAACCGTATGATCATCTCAATAGATGCTGAAAAAGCATTTGATAAAATACAACATCCATTCCTATTAAAAACACTTAAGAGTATAGGAATAAATGGACTTTTCCTTAAAATAATCAATAGCATCTATTTAAAACCAGCAGTAAGCATCATATGTAATGGGGACAAACTACAACCATTCCCAATAAGATCAGGAGTCAAACAAGGTTGCCCACTATCACCATTACTATTCAATATTGTATTAGAAATGCTAGCTGTGACAATAAAAGTTGAGAAAGAGATTAAAGGAATTAGAGTAGGCAATGAGGAAACCAAATTATCACTCTTTGCTGATGATATGATGGTACACTTAGAGAACCCCAGAGATTCTACTAAAATAAACTCACATAAGTCATCAGCATTCTTATATATCACTAACAAAATCCAACAGTCAAAGTTACAAAGAGAAATTCCATTTAAAGTAACTACTGATAGTATAAAATACTTAGGAATCTATCTGCCAAAGGAAAATCAGAAACTTTATGAGCAAAACTACAAAACACTTTCCACACAAATTAAGTCTGATCTAACCAATTGGAAAAATATTAAATGCTCTTGGATAGGGCGGGCAAATATAATAAAGATGACAATCTACTTAAACCAATCTCTTTGTTTAGCACTATACCAATCAGACTCCCAAAAAACTATTTTAATGACCTAGAAAAAAATAACAACAAAGTTCATGTGGAAAAACAAAAGGTCAAGAATTTCTAGGGAATTAATGAAAAAAAATCAAATGAAGGTGGTCTAGCTGCACCAGATCTAAAATTATATTATAAAGCAGCTGTTACTAAAAACATTTGGTATTGGCTAAGAAATAGATTAGTTGATCAGTGGAATGGGTTAGGTTCAAAGGACAAAACAGTCAATAACCTTAATACTCTAGTGTTTGACAAACCCAAAGACCCCAGCTTTTGGCATAATAACTCACTGTTTGGCAAAAATTTCTGGGAAAATTGGAAACTAGTATGGCAGAAACTAGGTATTGACCCACACTTAACACCATACACCAACATAAAGTCAAAATGGGTTCATGACCTAGGCATAAAGAATGAGATTATAAATAAATTGGAAGAGCATAGGATAGTTTACCTCTCAGACCTGTGAAAGAGGAAAGACCAAAGAAGAACTAGAGATCACTATTGACCACAAAAGAGAAAATTTTGATTACATCAAATTGAAAAGTTTTTGTACAAACAAAACTAATGCAGACAAGATTAGAAGGGAAGCAATAAACTGGGAAAACATTTTTATAGTCAAAGGTTCTGATAAAGGCCTCATCTCCAAAATATATAGAGTTGATTCTAATTTATAAAAAATCAAGCCATTCTTCAATTGATAAATGGTCAAAGGATATGAACAGAAAATTCTCAGACAAAGAAATTAAAACTATTTCTAGCCATATGAAAAGATGCTCCAAGTCATTATTAATCAGAGAAATGCAAATTAAGACAACTCTGAGATACCACTACATACCCATCAGGTTGGCTAGAATGACAGGGAAAGATAATGCGGAATGTTGGAGAGGATGTGGAAAAACAGGGTCATTAATACATTGTTGGTGGAATTGTGAATACACCCAGCCATTCTGGAGAGCAATTTGGAACTATACTCAAAAAGTTATCAAACTGTGCATACCCTTTGATCCAGCAGTGTTACTACTGGGCTTATACCCCAAAGAGATACTAAAGAAGGGAAAGGGACCTCTATATGCAAGAATGTTTGTGGCAGTCCTCGTTGTAATGGCCAGAAACTGGAAACTGAGTGGATGCCCATCAATTGGAGAATGGCTGAATAAATTGTGGATATGAATATTATGGAATATTATTGTTCTGTAAGAAATGACAAACAGGATGATTTCAAAAAGGATTGGAGAGACTTACATGAACTGATGCTGACTGAAATGAGCAGAACCAGGAGATCATTATATACTTCAACAACAATACTATATGATGATGAATTCTGATGGACATGGCTCTCTTCAGCAATAAGATGAACCAAATCAGTCCCAATGGAGCAGTAATGAACTGAACCAGCTACAGCCAGCAAAAGAACTCTGGGAGATGACTAAGAACCATTATGTTGAATTCCCAATCCCTATATTTTTGCCTGCCTGCATTTTTTTTTATTTCCTTCACAGGCTAATTGTACAATATTTCAGAGTCCAATTCTTTTTGTACAACAAAATAATGGTTTGGACATGTAAACTTATTTTGTATTTAACTTATACTTTAATATATTCAACATGTACTGGTCATCCTGCCATCTAGGGGAGGGGGTGGAGAAGAGGGGAAAAATTGGAACAAAAGGTTTGGCAATTGTCAATGTTGTAAAATTACCTATGCATATAACTTGTAAATAAAAAGTTATAATAAAAAAAGAAAAATTACAACTCTCCTATTCAGAGTATCACACATTAGGTTTATATTTATAGATGTTTTAAAAATCATGTTATTTTGAATACCATCTGTCCCCTTTTCCTTTACTTCACTATTGTCCCTGATAAAATAGTAATGGGCTTAGCACAATTGAGGGACACTTTGTATATATCCACAGATCACCAAGATTTAAAAAAAAAATCATCAAGAGACTAGATGTACTGATGATAGAGCTCTCTGTTCAAAGCTTTTTGGGGAAAAAATGTAATCAGTTGCTAATACCCAGCTTTCCCACCATGATTGAACCTGCTAGAGTTTGCAAATATTATTGATCTCACAAAATATTCATGTGAAATTCATCTCCATCTGCTCTTATAGAATGAAGACCCAATATGTCCTGAATCCCTCTACAAAGTCTCTTAAACAGTGTATTTGCCTTTCATTCTCCCAATTACAAACACACTTCCTCCCCAATATTCTGAGTACAAACTCAATGAAGATTCTTTATATTTTTGGAAAAACTTAGACATATAAAAGAAAAAAAAAGTAATGACATTTTGTTTTATCTTTTTTTTTTGCTGACATCTTGTACTTTATTTCATCTTATGATGCTAAGCAGAAAAATTTTCCTTAGAGATGTTCATTCATATATATGACATTTCATCAGTTTGTAATAAAAAATGCCGGTAAGTAAGATATAGTGGTTGTCAAGATCAGTGAGTTTATTTATGCTAAAATGCATAATTTAATAGTCTTTCTTATTAAAGGTGACTTACATAGTTGAATATTGAGATGGTGGTTTACTATTTTGGTGTTTTTCTTAGTGTGCAGCATATACAGTTCCATTCTATAAGCAAGTTTAATAGGATCCTCAAACTTATAAGAGAAATGAAGGTGGAGGATCAATATAGACCCCAGTATATTAGGCATTGAGTCTGTAATATGTAGTCACGATGATTCTTCTGAAGATATATTAGTGATTTATGAGAACCTGGGTTCAAATTGCATTACTATTGGTAATCTTGTGACCTTATCAGACGACTTAATCTCTGATCCTCAGTTTTTGTCATCTTTATAATGGGAAAAAAATTATATCTAAGGTAATTCTAAATTTATATTCCTATTATTAGTTCTATCAATAGCAGAAAACATTAGACAAAGAACAACTTTTGGCATGATCATTAAAAAGCATTATACATTAATTCGGGGGTTCTATAATTGAAAAAAATGAAGAATCTAGACAGAGGTCCAGTAAAAACTACAAAGATGACATTATTTTGTCATATATTGTCACAAACAATGACCTACAAATATGAATTGTGGCAGTATATTAAAGAATTTTCCCCCACTTTTGCTAGACATTTTCCTTGTGATCAAGTTGAGATTCATCCATATATATCAATACCTACTTTCTTCCATGATCTCCATTCCTCCTGCTGCCAACAGCCTGATGCCTCCACCTTGGTATTTCAGAGCTGCTTGACACTAAAAACTTTCATTATGGAAAAAAAAAATTATTCTCTAAACTTCCCTGTTTCTAGTTAATATCAGTTGTTATAAATTGAGTGCCACAGAATCAATGCTTTCAAATTGTGGATTTGGAAAAAAAATTTGAGAGTACTCTGGATGGCAAGAAGATCAAATCAATCAATTTAAAGAAGTGAACTCTGTCCATTGGAAGGACAAATTTTGAAATTGAGGCTTAAATACTTTGGTCATATAGTGAGAAGACAGTGAAAAGACTGTGCTGCTGGGAAAGATTGAAGTCAAAAGAGGAAGACAAAATAGAATAAGATGGAGAGATAATGATAATGTGATGGAAGCAATGAACATAAACTTGGACATATTTTGAGAGATAGTAGAGGACAAAAGGGCTATGTAGTTTATGGGGTCAGGAAGAGTCAGACAAAACAAAATTACTGAACAACAGAAAATAAGCTGTCATAAAATTCAGGATGATTTGTATGGCTTTTCACATTTCTTCTTGGCCACACCTAGAATGTCTTATGGAGGTAAAACCCATTATACAAATACATATAATACACACAGTTTGAATGCAAGCAATACCAGCTTTCTAGGAAATGATGAAGCAAGTAAAAGGAAGTATAGAGATTTAAAATTCACTAGTTTCTAGGATGACTAAGTCTGTGAATGTCACTCAGTGGGTAATTCATTGGGCCAGACAAGGCTATAATAGCTGATTATTATATTTAAATCGAGGTATTGCCTTACCCTGTAATTCACCATCTGCCATTAGGGCTCCACATTTCCCAGATTTCCCTAGTTTCAGCTTTCTGTGATCCCTAAATCTTCTCTTACATCTGAGTAAAATACTTTCCATCATCCTCCTTACCAAAAAGTGACTAGGAATTCTGTAAAATGTAGTGTCCAGTTATTGTCCCTTTCTAATGAAAAGGAAAATCAGGCTTAAATATTATCAGATAGATTTAGATTAGGTTCCCTCCCTGTCATACTGCAAAGGTTCTTCTCTCTATCCTGATTTATTAAAATCAGATTTTCCAACAAGTCTTGCCCCACCCCCAAATTGAAGACTTACTATTTTACAGAGAATTTCATGAGAAAATAGCAAGTATGATGGTCTTATTTCTTGTTCATATGATTGGGGGAGTGATAAATTTTGATTCTTCAAAAATATATTGAGACAATGAAACTACATACTTAAATGAAAAAATCATGCATAAGTTCAGGATAAACAATCATTCAAAAGAATTTCCTGAACTCAAGAACTATTTCCTGAAATGAGTCACCAAGGAATGTGCAGTTATCTTTAGTGTATAAGATAGTATTTTCAGGTCTCTCTAGCTCTAGTGTTCAACCAAGCAGAATCAGCTGTCCTGTCAACCCTTCATCCATACTAGACTGATAACCACTAAGTGCCATGAACATGAATTTTCTTTCCAGAACAATTAGAATCATCCTGATAATTTGAAACAGTGAACCATTCTGTTAACTCTATAATGTCAAAGATAGGTTTGCATCTCAACTTTTAAAAAGTACTCATTTAGGTATTTTGCAAATACTACCATTCTCCAAATTCTAAATATAAGATGTATAATCTCTCCGAAAGAAAACAGCAGCAAAATAAAGCCCTTTAGTTTTAAGATGAGAAAACTGAGGTTCATAGACATTAATTGGCCTGCCCAAGGCTACACAGGGCATATGGATCATAAGTTGGTCTTGAACACAGGTCCTTGACTATTACACTGTACTGCTTCCTACATAAATAGATATAGGTAATATTGGCTACAATGTTATCAGAGTGTGGCATTTCTTCTGTTTAAAAATATTCATGCTTCTTTTATAAATATTGTATACCTTGAAGAAGCTAAGGTTGCACCATCATGAGGAATCCCTCCATTGATGTAGAATGAAGTAGTTCCACAGTTTCCTGTTAGTGGTTTTCCCCCCAGTCTTTCTATAAATCCTGACTAGATAGTTACCCTATGTGCTGCCAGCTTTTCCTTGTTCAGGATAACAGCAGTACCAATCTAGCGCTCGGATACTTCTTCCGTAGTCACTCTTCCTTCATGACCAACAAATTGCTTTTTAAGATATGTACTTTTCAATATTTTAAGGCTTTTCTCATGTGCAAGTCTTTGTAAATAATATGCTATAGCTATTTAACATTTGTTTTTATTATTTTGTGTAATTTGTACCTTTTTTATTTGTTGCTACTTTGGTATCATTGTCATCATGATCACTTATTAAGGAAAAATAATAATATTTTCTCATAAAGAGAAGCTAATTCCAAAAAAAATGAATTTTGACTTTATATTTGGTAGGAAATTATTTTGGTTACTTTGTCAAGTGGCCTGACATCCTGATTATTTAATGGATCTGATCCCAGGAGTTGGATATAGTGTATAGAATGCTGGACCTGGAATCAGAAAGACCTGAATTAGATATATGGTATCTGTCTGACCTTAGGCAAGTGACTTAGTCTCCTTTAAACTCACTTTTCATTTGTGTAAAATGGGGATGATAATCACTGTGGTACATAAACTGCAGGGTTGTAATGAAGTTCCAATGATATAACATATTTTGCAAACTTTAAAGTGGTATATAGAGCATTACAAAAGTCTTAAACTCTTAGAAACCCAATTTCAGAAGCCCCACAAAGCAAATGTAGGAGCCCAAGTGACTCGAAGAAAATTAAAGAGCTCTCCTCTCTCCTATTCTTGCCAACTCTACCTTGTTCTTCATGAAGGTATAAGGCATTGATCTCCACCAACAAGAAAAAAATTCTATACTGATGAACTTTGAGACTTGGGCTACACTTTCATAGCTGAAATCTCTATTAGAAATTTTTGGACATTGTGTCAATTATTATTAAGAATTATTGAACATTAATTTACTAAGCATCTGCACACATGAAAATAGCATATGTGACACATGACTATATAAAATATTTTTTATCTTGATAATATAATGGTTTATAGGTTGATCAGATGCTAAATATTGGAATAGTGTTCTCTTTGAGGAGTGGTCAATGCTAGATGTTTATCTGTCTCCTGTTTATTTTGCAGGAGAGTAGTTCCTTTATCATTAAGAAGAGTTGAAGTTCTGACTTGTAGTCACTGTATTGTTAGCTGCTAGACTCTATTACTAAAGAATTATTTGAAATTGTGATGTCCATAATCCACTAGAAAAAAGATTGATAACTATATAGAGCACTAAAATTGTTGTGTTGAAAGATTGAGTTTTATGTGAAGGGAAGAAATTTGGAGACCTGGGTTAAATTTGAACTTACTGGCTATCTTAACGACTCGTGGAATGGTATCTGAGCTTGATATATGGCACTGGGAGGATATACTTGTTTTTTAAAATAAATTAATACATTGGGGTAGAATTAATTTTTTATTATAAAGAAATGCTCATGTAGAAGAATCTAGGAATTACTCATAGGGAGAGTTACATGCTTCCCTCCCACCACCACTCCCAAGAGATCAGTTCCATTTTACAAGGAAAAGATTAAAAAAAAAAGGTAGCAAGCCCACAGAAGCCTGTTATCTCCCTTTTGGAGTGCTCAATATGGGGTACTCCTCCACCTATGTTCCTTTCTCTTGGATTCCAGACAATCAATTGGGAAACAATCTTCAAATTAACCTGGGAGAATTCCCTTTACCATCACCTTATTTATTAATAACAACAAATATTTTATTTAAAAAAGATAAAGAAGGAAAACCCAGTAATCAGAAGATGGAAGTACATTGTAGAGAGAACATTTGGGCCAAGATGAAAGGAGGCAGAAATTTAACAGGATATATTTATAAGAATAGATTGCAGGCCACCTGCACAGAAAAAGGGAAAAAATAAATTTTAAAAAGATAATGTGTGGTATGGAACACAATATATTAGGATGAGAGGCTGATTATTCAAACATCTGCAAGCACTTTGTCTTTGCCCAAAACAGAACAATTAATCATTTCTTCATTTGCTTTACAGATAATTTCATAATATGAATGGTAAAGGAATCAGTGAGAAAGATTCTTTTTCTATACTTGATTTTTCTTCAACAAAGAGTAACTGATTAAAGAATGGGGAAAAACAAACAAAACAAAATGGCCCTTTTATGGTAAATGACCAGTCTATTTTAGATAGATTTCATCTTTATTGTATGGATCTGGGTAATTAACTTAACCTTCTGTGAGTTACCTAATCTATAAAAATGGATTAATAATTAAGAAAGTGGTTTCAAAAATTAAATGAGATTATATACATATAAACCATTATTCAAATTTTAAAGTGCTTATTAAATGTTAGTCATTGTTGATATTACTTTATGTTAATCATTTTCTATATTGTGATTGAAGAGGGGAAAATGCTTATTAGTCTGTTTATGTACCCTAGATTTCTGAAGCTTGATTTTGTTTTATTATTATAGCTTTTTATTTACAAGATATATTCCTGGGTAATTTTTCAGCATTGACAATTGCCAAACCTTTTGTTCCAACTTTTTCCCTCCTTCCTCTCACCCCCTCCCCCAGATGGCAGGTTGACCAATACATGATAAATATGTTAAAGTATATGTTAAATACAATATATGTATACATGTCCATATAGTTATTTTGCTGTACAAAAAGAATCAGATTTGAAATAGTGTACAATTATCTTGTGAAGGAAATCAAAAATGGAGGCGGACAAAAATAGGATTGGGAATTCTATGTAGTGGTTCATACTCATTTCCTAGAGTTCTTTTGCTGGGTGTAGTTCAGTTCATTACTCCTCTATTGGAACTGATTTGATTCATCTCATTGTTGAAGAGGGCCACATCCATCAGAATTGATCATCATATAGTACTGTTGTTGAAGTATATAATGGTCTCTTGGTCCTGCTCATTTCACTCAGCATCAGTTCATGTAAGTTTCTCCAGGCTTTTCTGAAATCATCCTGTTGGTCATTTCTTACAGAACAATAATATTCCATAACATTCATATACCACAGTTTATTTAGCCATTCTTCAATTAATGGGCATCCACTCAATTTCCATTTTCTGGCCACTACAAAGAGGGCTGCCACAAACATTCTTGCACATACAGGTCCCTTTCCCTTCTTTAAAATCTCTTTGGGATATAAGCCCAGTAGTAATACTACAGAGTCAAAGGGTATGCACAGTTTGAGAACTTTTTTTTTTGAAGGGGAAAGAGATTTGACACTTTTATTCTTAAGGAAAACAAAACAAAACAAACAACAACAACAAAAAAAAAACCACTTGATCAACCGTGATGAACATGGTTCATGAATAAATGATTCAGGCCAAGTCCAACAGACTTGTGATTGAGCAAGCCTTCTTTATCCAGAAAAAAGACTGTGGGGAATGAATGTGAATCATAACATAGTATTTTCATCTTCTTTGTTTTTGTTTGCTTACTTGATTTTTTTATTTCATCACCCCCTTTTGACCTGATTTTTCTTGTGTAGTATAATGTGAAAATATATTTTGAAGAAATGCGCATGTTTAATCTGTTACTTGGATTACTTGCTGTCTAAGGCCAGGTGGGGATGGTGAGGAGAGAAAAAAAATTGGAACATAAAAGTTCTGCAAGGGTGAGTGTTAAAAAACTATTTTTGCATATATTTTGAAAAATCTATTAAAAATCACTGATAAATCCATCTGGTTAAATCTATTGCACTACCACCATCCCCAATACTTTGGTAGTCCTTTTTTATTATTATAGTTTTTTTTTTTTATTTACAAGATATATGCATGGGTAATTTTTCAACATTGACAATTGCAAAACCTTTTGTTCCAATTTTTCCCCTCCTTGCCCCACCTCTTCCCCTGGATGGCAAGTTGACCAATACATGTTAAATATGTTAAAGTATAAGTTAAATACTACATATATACATATATATATGTATAAAGTATAAGTTAAATACTACATATATATACACACACACACACACATACACACACAAACACACACACACACACATGTCCAGTTATTTTGCTGTACAAAAAGAATCAGACTTTGAAATAGTATACAATTAACTTGTGAAGGAAATCAAAAATGGAGGTGGACAAAAATAGATAGTTCATACTCATTTCCCAAAGTTCTTTCACTGGGTGTAGCTCATTCAATTCATTACTGCTTTATTGGAACTGATTTGGTTCATCTCATTATTGAAGAGGGCCACGTCCATCAGAATTAATCATCATATAGTCTTGTTGTTGAAGTATATAATGATATCCTGCTTATTTCACTCAGCATCAGTTCATGTAAGTCTCTCCAGGCCTTTCTGAAATCATCCTGTTGGTCATTTCTTACCAAACAATAATATTCCATAATATTCATATACCACAATTTATCAGCCATTCTCCAATTGATGGACATCCACTCAGTTTCCAGTTTCTGGCCACTGCAGAGGGCTGCCGCAAACATTCTTGCAATACAGGTCCCTTTCCCATTTTTAAAATCTCTTTGGGATATAAGCGCAATTATAACACTTCTGGATCAAAGGGTATGCACAGTTTGATAACTTTTTTGAGCATAGTGACAAATAGCCTTCCAGAATGGCTGGATGTATTCACAATTCCAGCAACAATGTATCAGTGTCCCAATTTTCCCACATCCCCTCCAACATTCTGCATTATCTTTCCCTGTCATTCTAGCCAACCTGACAGGAGTGTAGTGGTTTCTCAGAGTTGTCTTAATTTGCATTTCTCTGAGTAATAATAACTTGGAGCATCTTTTCATATGGCTGGAAATAGTTTCAATTTATTTGAGAATTGTCTGGTCATATCCTTTTGCCCATTTATCAATTGGAAAATGACTTGATTTCTTTTTTTTTTGTTTGTTTGTTTCTGTCTTTTTTTGAATATTTTATTTTATTTTATTTAATAATAAATTTATATTGACAGAATCCATGCCAGAGTAATTTTTTTTACAACATTATCCCTTGCACTCATTTCTGTTGGGACTTTTGCCCTCCCTCCCTCCACCCCCTCCCCTAGATGAAAAGCAGTCCTATATATGTTAGATAGGTTGCAGTATATCCTAGATACAGTATATGTTTGCAGAACCGAACAGTTCTCTTGTTGCACAGGGAGAATTGGATTCAGAAGGTAAAAATAACCCGGGAAGAAAAACAAAAATGCAAATAGTTCACATTTGTTTCCCAGTGTTCTTTCTTTGGGTGTAGCTGCTTCTGTCCATCATTTATCAATTGAAACTCAGTTAGATCTCTTTGCCAAAGAAATCCACTTCCATCAGAATACATCCTCATACAATATCGTTGTCGAAGTGTATAATGATCTCCTGGTTCTGCTCATTTCACTTAGCGTCAGTTCATGTAAGTCTCTCCAAGCCTCTGTATTCATCTTGCTGGTCATTTCTTACAGAACAATAATATTCCATAACATTCATATGTCACAATTTACCCAATCATTCTCCAATTGATGGGCATCCATTCAATTTCCACTTTCTAGCCACTACAAACAGGGCTGCCACAAACATTTTGACACATACAGGTGCTTTTCCCCTTCTTTAGTATTTCTTTAGAATATAAGCTCAGAAGTAACAGTGCTGAATCAAAGGATATGCACAGTTTGATAACTTTTTGGGCATAATTCCAGATTGCTCTCCAGAATGGTTGGACTCGTTCACAAATCCACCAACAATGCATCAATGTCCCAGTTTTCCCGCATCCCCTCCAACATTCATCATTATTTTTTCCTGTCGTCTTAGCCAATCTGACAGGTGTGTAGTGGTATCTCAGAGTGGTATCTTAATTTGCATTCCTCTGATCAATAATGATTTGAAACACTCTTTCATATGAGTGGTAATAGTTTCAATTTCATCATCTGAAAATTGTCTGTTCATATTCTTTAACCATTTATCAATTGGAGAATGGCTTGATTTCTTATAAATTTGAATCAATTCTCTATATTTTTTGGAAATGAGGCCTTTATCAGAACCTTTAACTGTGAAGATGTTTTCCCAGTTTGTTGCTTCCCTTCTAATCTTGTTTGCATTCGTTTTGTTTGTACAAAAGGTTTTTTAATTTGATATAATCAAAAATTTTTATTTTGTGATCAGTAATGGTGTCTAGTTCATCTCTGATCACAAATTTCTTTCTCCTCCACAAGTCTGAGAGGTAAACTATCCTATGTTCCTCTAATTTATTTACAATCTTCTTCTTTATGCCTAAATCATGGACCCATTTTGATCTTATCTTGGTATACGGAGTTAAGTGTGGGTTCATGCCTAATTTCTGCCATATTAATTTCCAGTTATTCCAGCAATTTTTATCAAATAATGAATCCTTATTCCAAAAATTAGGATCTTTGGGTTTGTCAAACACTAGATTGATATAGCTGACTATTCTGTCTTGTGAACCTAACCTATTCCACTGATCAACTAATCTATTTCTTAGGCAATACCAAATGGTTTTGGTGACTGCTGCTTTATAATATAGTTTTAAATCAGGTACAGCTAGGCCACCTTAATTTGATTTTTTTTTCATTAATTCCTTTCAGATTCTCGACCTTTTATCATTCCATATTAATTTTGTTATTTTTTCTAGATCATTAAGATATTTTCTTGGAAGTCTGATTGGTATAGCACTAAATAAATAGCTTAGTTTAGAGAGTATTGTCACCTTTATTATATTCGCTCGGCCTGTCCAAGAACACTTAATATTTTTCCAATTACTTAAGTCTGACTTTATTTGTGTGGAAATTTTTAAAAAAATTTTGCTCACAGAATTCCTGACTTTTCTTTGGTAGATAGATCCCCAAATATTTTATGATGTTGACAGTTATTTTGAATGGAATTTCTCTTTTTGTGTTTTGTAGTTTTGCTCATAAAGTTTCTGATTTTCCCTTGGCAGATAAGATTCCTAAATATTTTATACAATCAGTAGGTACTTTAAATGGAATTTCTTTTTGTAACTCTAACTGTTGGGTTTTGTTAGTGTGATATAAGAATGCTGATGACTTATGTGGGTTTATTTTGTATCCTGCAACTTTGCTGAAGGTGCGGATTGTTTCTAATAACTTTTTAGTAGAGTCTCTGGGGTTCTCTAAGTATACTATCATATTATCAGCAAAGAGTGATAATTTGGTTTCCTTGTTGCCTATTCTTATTCCTTTAATCTCTTTCTCAACTCTTATTGCCAAAGCTAGTATTTCCAATACAATATTAAGTAGTAACGGTGATAGTGGGCAACCTTGTTTCACTCCTGCTCTTATTGGGAATGGTTGCAATTTGTCCCCGTTACATAGGATGCTTACTGCTGGTTTTAAATAGATGCTACTGATTATTTTAAAGAAAAGTCCATTTATTCCTATACTCTCAAGAGTTTTTAATAGGAATGGATGTTGGATTTTATCAAATGCTTTTTCTGCATCTATTGTTTTTGTTAATTTGATTATTGATATGGCCAATTATACTGATAGTTTTCCTAATATTGAACCAGCCCTGCATCCCTAGTATAAATCCTACTTGATTGTGGTGTATTATCCTGGGGATGATTTTCTGTAGTCTTTTTGCTAATATCTTATTTAAGAATTTAGCATCAATATTCATTAGGGAGATTGGTCTATAATTTTCTTTCTCTGTTTTCAACCTACCTGGTTTAGGTATCAGTACCATGTCTGTGTCATAAAAGGAATTTGGTAGGACTCCTTCATTCCCTATTTTTTCAAATAGTTTATAAAGCATTGGGACTAATTGTTCTTTGAATGGTTGGTAGAATTCACATGTAAATCCATCTGGTCCCGGGGATTTTTTTTAGGGAGTTGATTAATAGCTTGTTCTATTTCTTTTTCTGAAATGGGACTATTTAAGCAATTTACTTCCTCCTCGGATAATCTGGGAAGCCTATATTTTTGGAGGTAGTTATCCATTTCGCTTAGGTTATCAAATTTATTGGCATAAAGTTGGGCAAAGTAACCCCTTATCATTTCTTTAATTTGCTCTTCATCAGTGCAAAGTTCTCCTTTTTCATTTTTAAGACTCCTAGTTTGATTTCCCTCTCTCCTTTTTCTAATCAGATTTACCAAAGGTTTATCAATTTGATTGGTTTTTTCATGAAACCAATTCTTAGTTTTATTTATTAATTCAATATTTTTTTTTACTTTCTATATTATTAATTTCTCCTTTTTAGAATTTCAAGTTTAGTAATTGATTGGGGGTTTTTAATTTGGTCTTTTTCTAAGTTTTTAAGTTGCAGGCCCAATTCATTGATCTTCTCTTTTTCTGTTTTATTCAAGTAAGCCTCTAAGGATGTAAAATTTCCCCTTATTACTGCTTTGGCTGCATCCCATAAATTTTGATATGATGTCTCATCGTTGTCATTATCTTGAGTGAAATTATTAATTGTGTCTATAATTTGCTGTTTCACCCAATCATTTTTTAAGATGAGATTATTTCGTTTCCAATTACTTTTTGTTCTATTTACACCTAACTTTTTGTTGAATGTAGTTTTTATTGCATTGTGATCTGAAAAGAAAGCATTTACTATTTCTGCCTTCCTGCATTTAATTTTGAGGTCTTTATGTCCTAATGTATGGTCAATTTTTGTGTGGGTTCCATGAACTGCTGAGAAGAAAGTATACTCCTTTCTGTCATCATTCAGTTTTCTCCAGAGATCTATCATACCTAATTTTTCTAATATTCTATTTACCTCTTTAATATCTTTCTTATTTGTTTTGTGATTTGATTTATCTAAATTTGAGAGTACAAGGTTGAGATCTCCCACTATTATAGTTTTGCTATCTATTTCTTCTCGCAACTCTCTTAGCTTCTCTTTAAGGAAGTTAGATGCTATACCACTTGGTGCATATATGTTTAATACTGATATTGCTTCATTGTCTATAGTACCCTTGAGCAAGATATAGTTTCCTTCCTTATCTCTTTTAATTAGATCAATCTTTGCTTTTGCTTGATCTGAGATCAGGATGGCTACCCCTGCTTTTTTGCCTTCACCTGAAGCATAATAGATTCTGCTCCAGCCTTTTACCTTTACTCTGTATGTATCTCCCTGTTTTAAATGTGTTTCCTGTAAACAACAGATTGTAGGGTTCTGACTTTTGATCTAGTCTGTTATCCACCTCCTCTTTATGGGAGAGTTCATCCCATTCACATTTACGGTTAACATAACCAATTCTGTATTTCCTGCCATCCTAATATCCCCAGATTATACTTTTCTTTTTCTTGCCCTCCTTCCCTTCTACCCTAGTATTAAACTTATTGGTCCCACTAATGTCACGCAGCTCTCCCTCTTTAGTATCCCTCCTTCCTCCCTTTGAATCCTTTCCCCTGTCTTGTACCCTTCCCTTATTACTCTATTTCCTTCTCTCTTTTCCTCTCCCACTTTTTAATGAAGTGAGAGAAGAATCTCTGTAAAACAAATATGTCAATTGTTTCTTCTTTGAGCCAACTCTGATGAGAGTAGGATTCACACAATGTTCCTCCCCCTCTCTAAGTGCCCTCATACATGATAGGTTTCCTTTGCCTCATTGTCGCATGTAGTTTCCCTCTTTTTATCTCCCCTCTTCCCTTTTTCTGACAATATCCCCTTTCCATTTCTACTTCCCTTTTTTATGTTATATCGGTAAAATCAAATTATACATACGTTTCTTATGTATATCCACAACAGAATTACAGTTCTCAAGAGTTCCTTTTACCTTTTTCTATTTCTCTTGGTTCCTGTTGTTGAAGATCAAATTTTTTGTTTAAGTCTGATTTTTTCCTTAGAAACAGATGGAATTCTTCTATTTCATTGAATGTCCATCTTCTTCCGTGGAAAAAAATTACTCAGTTTAGCTTGCTAGTTTATTCTTGGCTGCATTCCAAGTTCTTTTGCCTTTCGGAATATCTGATTCCAGGCCCTTCGATCCTTTAGTGTTGAGGCAGCCAGATCTTGAGTGACCCTTATTGAGGCATCTTGGTATTTGAACTGTTTTTTTCCTGGCTGCTTGTAAAATTTTTTCTTTAGTCTGAAAATTTTGAAGTTTGGCCATAATATTCCTCAGTGTCTTTATTTTAGGGTCTTTTTCGGATGGTGTTTGATGAATTCTTTCAACGCCTATTTTCCCTTCTGGTTCTATTACTTCTGGGCAGTTTTCTTTGATGCTTTCCTATAAAATAGTATCTAGGCTCTTTTTTTCATCATAATTTTCGGGTAGTCCGATGATCCTCAGGTTATCTCTCCTAGATCTATTTTCCAGGTCTGTTGCTTTTCCAAGTAAATAGTTGACATTTTTTCCCAACCTTTCATTTTTTTGGTTTTGCTTGACTGATTCTTGATGTCTCAATGAATCAGTCATTTCTATTTGTTCTGTTCTGATTTTTAGTGAGTTATTTTCTTCATTAGCTTTTTTAACTTCTTTTTGTATATGTCCAATTGAGTTCTTTTGCTCTATGTAATTTTTTTCCATTTTACTAATTTTTTTTTTTTAGTGAATTATTTTCTTTTTCCAATTTACAAATTCTGTTTCCCTGCACTTCTTGGGAGTTTTTTTTTTACCTGTTCCAATTCACATTTCAGGAAGTTGTTTTCTTTTTCCACTTTATCAAATTTTTCTTTTAGTGAGTTATGTGCCTTTTCTGTGCTCTCTTGCATAGCTTCTCTTTCCTTTCCCCATTTCTCTTCTAGCTCTCTTTTAAGGTTTTTAATAGTCTCTTCTAGGAGAGCCTTTTGTATTGGAGACCAACAATTGTCTAGAGACTGTCTGCTATTAGTCTCTTCAGGGTTGAAAAGCTGTTCTCTTTCTGTAGAGAAACTCTCTATTGTCCTTTTGATTTTTTTACTCATTTTGTTAAAGCCTGTAAGGTCTGTCTTGAGAGCCAGGAGGTTACCAGCTTCCTCTCCAGAGCATTGAAAGGTATATGGACGGGTAGCTGTCCTGCCAACCTGCTACAAAAAGCAGGGAGGTACTGGAGTGCTCTGGGAAAGAGTTCCCCACCTGAAAGTAACTGAGGCTTGCAGGGCTGAGCTGGGAAAGTGCCCTTCAAAGACCCCGGCAGTGTGAGATAATAACTGCCCTGGGGCTAGACACTGAGCAGTGAGAGTTTCACTTCCCAAGCCAAAGCCTGCCCTGGGGCTGTGGGTGTTAGCAGCAGAGCAGTGAACGGAATTGCAGGGACCCGAAGTGTCTGCCCGGGAAGCACAGTCAGCTGGGGAGCTTCTATTGCCCTTGGCTGAGACCCCCACTCTGCCGACTAGAGGGTGCCCAGGCTGTGCCCCCCTGCAGTGCAGATTAGTAACTGCCCCCGCAAAAGCATCGAACTGCTGGATGTGGCTGCAGGGCTGAGGTAAAATCTGCCTGAGTCACTTCCGGGTTTGAGGGGTTACCACCAGATCTCATTAGGTTCTGGCGTTTTTTTAGAGGACCCTCTGTTTTAGGCTTTAACTTCTCTGCCAGTTTACTGCTTTGTAATCAAGGCAGAGCAGTTAGCCTATAGCAGAGTCGTCTCTGTAACTTCTCTAGCCACAGAGATCACCCCCGCTGTGGTCTGCTCAGGACACCAGCCTCTCGCTGCCTGTGCTAGTCAGTTCCTGGCCCCTCAGGACAAACCTTTCCTGGCGGTCTTCAGGATTGACTTCGGCTAGTAAGTTGTAGTGCTTCTCATCTTCATGAATTTAAGCAGTGAAGAGCTATTTTTGAGGCTGGATTAAACAGTTGGTTATGAGGGGAATGAGAGGAGCTTAGAGAGTCGTGTGTGCCTGCTCCGCCCCCAATTTGTTTTCAATATTTACAATCTCTATTATAATTTCTTGGTTATTCTTTACTTCTGTGGTTTCCCATGAAGAGAGCCGGGGATAATTTGGTGGTCTTCTTCCAAGGAGCATTGGCTTCTTTGATGGCAGAGACTGGACTGTCTTCTTGGGATGGAGGACCTTCCCCCTGAGCCCAATTGAAGGAAGGTTCCAAGAGAACTCTGGGGCATGTTTTGAACTCAGAGGGCAGTGCCGGGGACACTTTGGCTGTTCTCTTCCATGGAGCCTTTGATGGCCCAGACTGGGGTTACTGTGCTTTGTAACCCTCCTACTAACTCAAATTTTGTCTATTGTATTTTACTCACATTTCATCCTTCCATTTTTCTTCTACTTGAGAGAGTTGTTTCTTCAAGACTGTAAGTAATGAGATCCCACTGATTTGGTAAACATGGAGTCACCAGGTCCCTGATTCTGCCACTCAGCACCCCCATCCTGCTGCTGCCGCCTACAAGTCATCCATCTCAGCTCCTCCGTCCGCACCCCACCAGGCTGAGTCAACTCCTCACCCCTTTAAGGCTTAAGCAGGTGCAGAAGATGAGACCTTGGTCCCTTTGTCACAAATGCATCTCAGTCTTGACTGCTTGAGGTGGGAAGAATGGGGCAATAGCCCTGCTGCCTTGAGCCTGGCCAGTGCTAGAGTTGCATGGATAACACTGGCTGCCAGATGCCAATTGTGTCTCTGTGAAGACAGGGTTTCCAGCAATCCTTGTAGTCTTGTAGTTCCCTCTTACATGTTTTTTTCTTCCAAAATTTTCCTTTTACTCTATGGGTTCCTACATTTAGCACTAATTTTCTGATGTGTTTTCCAGAATGGATTTTGTTGAGATGGTATTGGGAGATTTTTTCCCTATGTGGACATTGGGGAAAATGTCCTAGCATTACAGACAATATTTCCAAAATATTTCTTCCATCATTGTATTAAGATTCCTTTTTTGCTGAAAATGTTCAGGTGGAACATGGTGAGAGCCCGGTCTCTGCTTTCTGCTCATGCTTTAAGTAGCATCATGCCATCACCGCCTTCCTTATGGACTTAAGCAATAAAATGGGCCAGGATTCCTTAGCTATATTGTTGCTGGAAAGCTGCCACTGATATTGGACCTTCCCATATGGTAGATGGTGGGTTACAGTTACTACAGAGAAAGATGAGCCTGAAGGTCTCAACAAGCAGGACGTCCTACTTGAAGAAATGCATCAGAATTGGTGGGAGAAGGAATGATTTTAAGAGAGGGGATTGAATGGAAGCAGGGGAAGGTTTCTCAGAGGCTCTAGGACTTTAGGCCCAAGTTTCAGGACATCACACGATTTCTATTCCTTGAAGATTGTAGGGCAGAAAATATCAGACCCTAGGCTTGTGTTTCAGGAAGTCCCATGACCCATGGAGACGATATTGCTGGTCATAGGTCAATTGTTACATTCTTTTCCATCCATCCACCTTTTCCAATAGGAAAAGTTCTATTTAATCCAATCCCTCTTTCTGTCCTGAGGCCGTATACCATGCTGGACTGCTCCCTTGGTGTGGTGGGACATCTCCTTGCAAGCATCGAATCCATGCTTTCTGTTTGCACCTGGAGGTGCAATCTGAGTCAGGGGGCCATACAGAGATTCCTTATTTTTTTGCTTTCTTCAGATTTTTTTGCCTCAGGACTAGATTTTTTCTTCCACAACCTGAAAAATGTGGCTTAGTGCATAAAAGAGTTGTAATTATTTCACTTAGGTCACTTGCTGTCTTCAGAACAATGGGGTTAAGAGTGAAGGAGAACATTGGGATCGCAAAGCTTGACAAAAATGAATGTTGAATTCTCTACATTTGAAAAAATATTAATTTTAAGATTAAGAAAATAAATTTTTAAATCATGCTGTATGAAAAGTTTCCCATGTAAACTCTCACTTTTCTCTTCCCTCTTCTTTCTCTCCTTAGCTTCCCTCGCCTTTTGTCTTGATGTTTTTCCTCTTTGTCTTCCTAAATTGGTGTTGAACCATGCTGCTTCATGCGTTTTTCTCCTTTCTGTTCACCCTGTCTCCGCAATCTCTTCTCAGAAGCAGCACTCATTAAGTCTCTGCAGTCTTTAACTGGAGCTGCTGATGTGTCTTGGCAAATTCCAATGATAGTTCATTCTTATATGAGTTTTCTTTTGTTTCTTCCAAATTTTTTTCCTTTGATGTATGGGTTTACATTAGCATTAATATTCTGATTTGTTTTCTACCAATGGATTTCATTTATTTGGTATTGGGGGGTATTTTTTTCTATGGACATTTTCCCCTCATGTCCTATCCTTCCAAATAATATTGCCAAATTATTTATTACATTATTGTGTTAACCTGTTCGTTTGTTTTTGTCGTTGAAATGTTCAGGTTGTCCCATTCCTTCAATTGTCTATTCCTAATCTGTTCTCCAGATCTCTCTTTTAAGTTCTGTTTCACTTTGTTCAAATTGTTTTCAGTTTTTACAATCTCTATTGTAATTTCTTATTTATTCCTCACTTTGATGTCTTCCCATTGCCAGTATTCATTTTTCAAAGACTTATTTTCATCTTGAGACTATTTTCCTGCTTTGCACATTTGTTTTCCTTTTTTGATAAGCTTTTGTTTTTTCTTGGAAGCATTTTTTTCCAGGTTACTTTGTTTTCAATTTCTTTTAATTTTTAAATTCTTTTGGGAGTTCTTCACATTTTTTTTTTTTTTTGGTTTGCAGCCATTACACATTACTCTTTGGGGTAAAAGCTTTTTTACTTAAGTGTCTTCCTCTGAAGATGAACTCCCATTTCCTTGTTCCGATAACATATTTCAATGGTGGGGTTCTTGTTTGCAGGTACATTTATAAAAAGAGGAATGAGTGTTAAATTCCACTAATTGATGTGTGAGGGCAAAGTTCCTGAAGCTTCCCTTCAATGGTGTCCTCTTGAACAAGAACCCCAAAGACTCTGACCAGGAACGTCAAACTCTTTGAACTGGAACCTCAAAGCAAGAGCTCCCCTCACCTGCAAGTACCAGCTGCCAGCAGCATCCCAGTCCCCTAACTCTGCACCCACAGGGGACTGCTTCCTCCTCCCCAGGGCCATATCCACAGGTTCACAGTGGCACAACTGCCCCAGCTGCCATCCTAGTCAGCCCAGGTTCACTCAGGCCTCAACTTGACAGGAAAATCTGAGAGATGAAGGTCTCTGTGCTTCCTTGCTGAGGCTCCAGCCACTCCCATCTTCTCCGGGAGTCCCCACTTGTTTCTGTGTATTTAGCCTGGGTGAGTTGCCACTTTAGAGAGCTTCATCCCTAGCTCAATGGCTTTTTTCTTTTTTTTACAGCTTTTGGAGTTGTGTGTGAAGGGCTCCCTGTGCTACCCCAAGTGTAATATTAATGTCTCTATTCTTTCTCAGTTACAAATTGGTTCCTTTTTCTAGGAGAAATCAGGAGAGCTCGATAAGCTTCCTTGAATCCACTAAGGTGTAAATTTTCTATAAAGGCCCGAAATGCACTTTGCTGTTCACAATCTTCCTCCTGAGGCCTTGGGGAGGAGTTGTCGGTGACCATCCTAGGCAAAGGTTCAGATTGGGGGAACGAGGGTCGTTGGACTTTGGCTGTCGTCTTCCAGCGACCACTGGCTTCGGGGGGACAGAGTGTGGTAGCTTTCTGGGTTCCAGCACACTCTTCCTGGAGCCAATTGTAGGAAGATTCGAAGATAATTTCAGGGGATCGCTCGGGCTCACTTGGGAGGCCTGGGGATGCTTTGGTGCTCCTCTTTATCCCAGTAATGACTACTTTGATGCCAGGGTATGGGGTGGCTTCTTGGCTTGCATAAGCTTCTGTCTGGGGCCCATTGGAGGTTTCAGACACCACTTTGGGGGATGTCTTTGATCTAATGGGTACGGTCGGGTATACATTGGTCTTCTTTTTCCGAGGAGCATAGACTCCTCTCATGCCACAGACTCGGAGGGCTTCTTGGAGAGAAGAACGTTTTCCCTGAGGGCAATTGGATGTGGTTTCAGAGACAACTTTTTGGGATGTCTTGGACCCATTGGTCATGGCTGGAGATATTTTGGGTTTCCTTTTCCAAGGCGCACTGACTCCTTTCACGTCACTGACTGGGCTGGCATCTTGGGCTGCGGAAGCATCTCCCTGGGCCCAATTGAAGGAGGCTTCTGAGAGATCTCTGAAAGCTGTCTTGGATTCAGGCAGCAATGGCGGGGATATTTTGGTGGTCCTCTTCCAACGATTATTGAAACTTTTGACGGCATAGACAGGAGTTGCTCCTTGGGTGGCAAAAGCTTCTCCCTGGGACCAAAGAGAGGAGAGTTCAAGCCCAGTCTTGGAGGATGTTTGGCATTCTGTGGCCCCAGTGGAATGGATTTTTGAGGTCCCCTTCGAAGCAGCATTGACTCCTTGGCCAGGACAGGCCAGGGTGGCTTTTGGATGACTTTTGAGGGAAATAGGAGGGAATGGTTCCATCATGATTGAAGGAGATGCCAGGGTATTATTAGCAACAGTGGAAGGCAAAGTCCTCACCCAGGATGGGTCCCCAATGTCCTTTGCCTCCACTTTTGGCTTGGCAGGAATGCTGTCCTCCTGGCCCTTGAGGTCCAGCTGTTGCATGTTGTTCTTTGCAGCGGGTGCTATTCGGTGAGGGGGACCTCGGAAAATCATCCTTTTTGTCTTCTCAAAGCGACTTTTTGGCTGCTCCTGGACCAAGTCTGTGAATGAAGAAGGGACTATATGAGCAAAGGGGAAGGAATCCGTAAAGAGATTGTGGGCAGGAAAGATGGCAGCAGCACAGGGATTATGACCTACATAGAATGATAGCCTTTGGAGGACAACTGGACCCTTGTCAACATGCCTTCCTTCGTGTCATATTGGAGGAAGCCCAAGAGACAATGTCCTCGCTTCCAATTTTTGTGGTAACCCCATTATTTGAACAGAATTGTTTGTATGTTGTCACCTCCTTCCACTGGAAGCTACTTCAAGCCAGGATCCATCTCAGGCCTTTATATACACCCAGTCCTTACTATCAAGCTTGGAACACAGTAGATAATCAGTGTTTATTGACTGTGGCCTCCACTTATTCTTCCCTCTTCCTTTGGCTTTTAAGCTCTCGGCAATCTGGTTTCTCACATTCTCATACAGTCAAGTTTTGCTAATTGAAACGCAAAATTACTCTTATAAGTTCCAAAGTTGAATACTGAATGCATTTTTTCTTTGTATAGATATAT
Organism: Antechinus flavipes; assembly: GCF_016432865.1. NCBI lineage: Eukaryota > Metazoa > Chordata > Mammalia > Dasyuromorphia > Dasyuridae > Antechinus > Antechinus flavipes. Next base: position 56,446,495 of record NC_067402.1, on the reverse strand, counting down.
TTAATATTTTACCAAATTTGCATTCTAAAACTATCCTTTTTCATTTTTAAAAAAAATTTTGCTTTCTAGATTTTTTTCCTTGATTCCCAGCCACATCTAAGAAACTACATTTACAATTTTTCAAAACATTTCCATAAAAGTGGAGAAAAAACCTAGCTCTTGGGGGGTGGAGCCAAGATGGTGGAGAAGATACATGCGACATTCTAAACTCCTCTCATACCCTCACTACTAATTACCGAATTCAGCTTCAAAAATGGCACTTGACTGATAAAAATAACTTTGATTGAAAGTACAAGTTACCAGCCAAAGATAATCTGAAAGATCACCAGAAAAGGTTTACCCTGAGTTACAGGAGCACACCAGCTCAAGCAGGGTGACAGAAGGAGAGACTAGCACACTGAGAGGATGAGGGTAGGGGTGGTCTCTGTGGCTGGAAAATTTACTACAGGCTGGCTGCTCTGCTTTGGTTGCAGAGCAGTAGAGCAGTAGAGAAATTCAAGCCAAAGATAGAGTGTACTCCAAAAAACCACCAGAATCTAACAGGAGCTGTCTACACCCACATAGCACTGGAAGTGAGTGACTCAGCATAGAGCACAGCACAGCTGTGCAGCTGCATTCTATGTCACAGGGGCTTTCACTCGGGGCAGTCACAAATCTGCAAGGCAGAAAGTTCAGACCAGGGAAGCCTCTAATCATCAAAGGGGAGGGGCTGGTGGTGGGGCAATAGAACTTCCACAGTGGGACTGCCCTCCCCAGGGTAGAGACATTTCCCTTATGGTGCAGAGATCTTCCCAGGGCAACTGCTATTCCCAACAGCAGAGTCCTGCCCGTGGGAGTGACTTTTGCTGCTCAGCCTCTAGTCCCAGGGCAGTTGCTAATCTGCCCTGAGGGAGCTCTTAGCAGGCTACCTCCCCAGTTCAGCCAGTGCTACCCAGGGCAGACACACTTCCCATGTGGAGCTTTTCCCAGAGCACTTCTGCAGCTCGGCCACTCTTTGCAGCCTGTTTGCAGGATACCTACTCTCCATATATCTGTCTCTCTTCTGCAGAGGAAGCTGGTAACGTCCTTGCCCTTTAGGGAGACCATAAGGCCTTTAAAATATGAGTATAAAAATCAAAAAACATCAATAGCTTCTATACAGAAGGAGAGCATGCTTTCAACCCCAAGGAGACTAATAGCAGACAGTCTCCAGAGAAAACCCCAATGGGGGGGTGGTGTAACCTGATCCCTATCACACAAGGCTCACCAAGAAGTAATTATAAAAATTCTTAAAAGAGCTAGAAGAAAAATAGGGAAAGGAAAGAGAAGCTATGCAAGAGAGTACAAAAAAGGTTCATAACTCACTTAAAGAAAAATTTGATAAAAGTGGAAAAAGAAAACAACTTCCTGAAATTTGAATTGGAAAAAGTAAAGAATTCCCAGGGAGTGCAGGGAAACAGAAGTTGTCCATTGGAAAAGCTAAAGAACTGCCAGGAAAGTAGGATTTGTGAAGTGGAAAAAAGAAAATAACTGTATTTTGAATAAAAGAGTGAAATGGTCCATAGAGCAAAACAACTCATTGAAAAACTCAATTGTATATATACAAAAAGAAATAAAACAGGCAATGAAGAAAATAACTCATTCAAAATCAGAACTGAACAATTAGAAATGAAAGATTCATTGAGACATCAAGAAGCTGTCAAGCAAAACTAATAAAATAAAAAAAATTGAAAAAAGTGTTAAATATCTACTTGGAAAAACAACAGATCTAGACAGTAGATATAGGAGAGATAATCTGAGTATTATTGGAATTCCTGAAATTTATTATGAAAAAAAGAGCCTAGATAAATTTTTTATAGGAAGGCATCAAAGAGAAGTACCCAGATGTAATAGAATCAGAAGGTAAAATCGGCATTGAAACAATTCATTAAACTCCTTCTGAAAAAGATGCTAAAATAAAAACTCCAAGGATAATTGTGGCTAAGTTTCAGAACTATTAGACTAAGGAAAAAATATTACAAGCAGCCAGAAAAAAACCAATTCAAATACCGAGGAGCCACTATAAGGATCACTCAAGATCTAGCTGTATCCACATTAAAAGATCGAAAGGCCTGGAATCTGATCTTCCAAAAGGCAAAAGAACTTGGAATGCACCCAAGAATAAACTAGCCAGCTAAGCTGAGCATTTTCTTTCTAGCTCTATGAAAAGATGCTCCAAGTCATTATTAATCAGAGAAAGGCAAATTAAAACACCTCTGAGATACCACTACACATCTTTCAGATTAGGTAGAAGGACAGGAAAGATAATGCAGAATGTTGGAGGGGGTGTCCGAAAACCGAGACACTGATAGATTGTTGGTGCAATTGTGAATACATCCAGTCATTCTGGGGAGCGATTTGGAACTATGCCCCAAAAGTTATCAAACTGTGCATACCCTTTGATCCAGCAGTGTTACAACTGGGCTTCTATCCCAAAGAGATCTTAAAGAAGGGAAAGGGACCTGTAAGTATAATAATGTTTGTGGCAGTCCTCTTTGTAGTGGCCAGAAACTGGAAACTGAGTAGATGCCCCTCGACTGGAGAATGGCTGAATAAATTGTGATATACTTATGTTATGGAATAGTATTGTTATGTAAGAAATGACCAGCAGGATGATTTCAGAAAGGCCTGGAGAGACTTACATGAAGCGATGTTGAGGGAAATGATCACGACCAGGAGATAATTGCATACTTCAACAACAATACTATATTATGATTAATTCTGATAGACCTGGTCCTCTTCAACAAGGAGACAAAACAAAACAGTTCCAATAGAACAGTACTGAATTGAACCAGCTATGCCCAGCCAAAGACCTCAGGGAAATGAGTATGAACTACTCCGTAGAATTCCCAATTCCTCTATGTCCGCTTGCATTTTTGATTTCCTTCACAGGTTAATCGTCCTCTATTTCAAAGTCCGATTCTTCTTGTGCTGCAAAATAACTGTATGGATATGTATACATATGTTGTATTTAACATATACTTTAACATATTTAATATGTATTGGTCTACCTGACATTGGGGCGAAGGGGTGGGCAGAAGGAGAGGAAAAATTGATACAAAACATTTTTCAACTGTCAAAGCTGAAAAACTACTCATGAATATGCCTTGTAAATAAAAAGCTATAAAAACATAGGTCTCCCATTTTAATGAAAAATAAAAAGCCTTGAGGAACATTAGGTGAAAAATAGATAAAGAGGGAAATATAGAATGGTTTGATCTGTATTCATGTGCAATCATTTTTTTTTGCTGTGGATAGGATTTTTTTATAACATGTCTCTTTAAGAATAAATATGGATGGTTGTGTTACTAAGAGTAACAATATCATTTTGTGTTGATCATCAAAGAATATATCGATCATTTGATATATGGCATATTTCATTCTGTTCATGGAGGGCCGTGCAGGGTTATTTTTCCCCCTGGGAACATTCTGCTCATCATTTCCCAGTGAATAATGATATTCCATCCGAGAAACTTGTTTCAAAAATTGTTTTGACATTTACTATTTCTAATTGTATTTCTGCCCCCATTTATTCTCTCTTGTTTAACTCTTCTCCTCAAAAGCATTTTACTACTGATCACTGACTCCTCCAAAAGGACTTGTTCTTTTATCCTCCCTCCCTTCCCCTATTGCATTTACTTGCTATTTTCCTGCTGGCTAAAATAAATGTTTGATATCCCTATTCAGTATTTATTGTGTTTCCTATTTGAAGCAATACTGATGAGAGTAAGTTCACTCAACCAACATCTCATCCCCGTCTTCCCCTCCACCAGAAAAGCTTCTTCTTGACTCTTTTTCGTATGGAAGTTCATTTGCACCATTCTCCTGTTCCCTTTCCCTTTGCCCAATACATTCCCATCTCACTCCTTTAAATCACATTTTAAGAAAAGCTATTATCCCTTCCTCTTCCCCTCATACCTCTTATTCTCTGGTGATATTTTCTCCTTCTAACTGCCAGAAGTACAGCCATATCCTAAGAAGTATCATCCTTCTAGGAAGCAATGGAAACAGACAAAGCCACTCCACTGCTGCAGTCTCTATTTTGAACTATCTTCCCCAAGTGACATGTAATATCTTTTGGACATTTTGACCCGGATGCGCAATTGCACTGGAACTTCAACGTGTCCAAAACAGAATGTGTTCTTTGTCCCGCACCCTCTTCCCTCTTCTGAAATTCCCTTTTCTATCACCCAGGTTTACAGGTTCAGTCATCTCCCAATCTTCCCTTTGCTTAGCCCACATATCATCCCTTAACTGAGCCATCTTTTCATTCCTTACTCAGCAATGTTTTCCCCCAGAGGTTTTCTTTTCTTCACTCCCATAGCTAACAAGCTGGTCACCTGTCCACCTGTCTCCTAAGCTCTTCTGATAGCTTCATTGTTCCCTTGTGATTATGCCTTCTGATATTATTTTTCTATACTCTATCTGGCATGTTCTAGTTGATGTACTTTTGGTCCTCCCTCTTTCAATGAATGTTTGGGGGTATCTTCCCCATTTAATACAGTGACTGATAGAAGGAGTATCACTACATATTTGTTCATTGATTCTCACCTTGGGGAAATACTCCATTCCTTTGTGCCATGTTGAAGTGCAAGGATTTCCTAAGGGAAAGAAGGTCAACAGATAAATACTCAGCTTAGCTTCCAAAAACTATCCCATCTTCCCAGCTAAAAGAGCAACAAGCAGTCCAAGAAGGCTCTAATAGCTCATAGGGCACAGCCCAGCTGTTGCCTTTCATGATCCTCTGTTTTTTAACTGTAGAGCCAGCCTCAGCTGCATTGATAAAAATGATGCATTCCTACGGGGTCCTCATCCCTGTTTCTTCCCTTCTGCATCTTTTCTTTCTGGGCTCCTCCTCATTAAATGAAATCCAAAGGCAGTAAGTGAGAAATCCATTGTAGGATAATAGAAGTAGAAGAAGTTGAAACCTTCTAGGCAAAGTGTCAGTCACTATAAAGAAGAATCTATCAAATTCATTTGTTTGCTGTGGTGGGTACCTTCCACTGCTTAAAGCACAACATTTCTGAGAATGACACTATTCTTTGATTTCACAACATCCTATGGACCTGTTAGGCTTACAGTCCATTGGCTCCTTTCCCTCTTTCTTCTTTCCCTGAAGAGTTATCTCCTATTTTTTGTCTCAAATTCACAAACCCTAAGGACAAAATACTAACTACAATGCAGATCAGATGGGCCAGAGACAGAGACTTGAAGTCCCAACCTACACTTGGACCTGGATCAATCTTTCTTAACACTTTCAGTGCCTTGAAGAACACCAGATCATTAAGAAGTAATGAAAGCTTGTACAGGGAGAAATGGATTTTTCATAACTACATGGATATTTACAAGTACAAAGAACAACCTTGTCCACCCCCTCCAATCAAAAACTATGGGACAGAAATACATGTTGAGATTACCAAAAATGTGTTTTATGACTTTAAAATATGGTTTGGAGAAAGGTGGAAGAGGCTCCAGTAGCTTATCAGAAAAAGTTGAAAAACTTTGAGACTGCTCTGCCCCATCTGCTCTCTGGCTAAGGGAATGTACAAGTGTTTGAAGCTTAAGCTTGATCTCACAAAGGACCGAGTTATTTGTATGGTATAAGCAATGAGATTCTAGTGGCAGTCTCGGGTTCATATCAGAGAGAGAGTATAAGAGAAAACACCTCTCTTTTGTCCTTTGCACTGTTCTCAAAAGCCTTTCCCAATATATTCATTTGATCCTTACATCATTCCTGGAAGGAAATGGAGGCAAACAGGTGAAAGGTTTTTGCCTCACGACCTCTCAACTCTGTCTGAGACTAAATTTGAAACTCAAATCATCCTGACTACCAGGTCCATGTCTTTCTTCTACTCAAGTACAGAGGAACCTCTGCAGGAAAACAACAAAATGCCATTTTCTCTGTAAGTGAGTCTCATTTAATTTGAATTATCTCCTAAGAGGATACAGAAGAGGCTTCTCTCTTATGATCTCTGTCATATGGTGGACATTGAGGACAGAGGAACAAGCATCTTGTCCATTTACTATTGCTGGCATATCAACTACCCCTCTCCCTTTCCCCCTCCCTCTTTATCTAATCCACTCCTATCCCTTTCTCCTAAAATCCCCACCCCTCAAAATCTCCCTCTTTGCCTATCCTCCCCGCTTACCTCTCTCCGTCTCCTGCCACCTCTCTCCTTCTCTCCTTCTTCTTCCACCTCCCTGCCTCCCTCTCTCGCTCTCTCTTCCTGTCTCTGGCTCTGGCGCTCTCTTACTCTCGCTCTCGCTCTCACTCTCCGTCTCGCTCTCCTTCTCGCTCTCCTCTCTCTCTCGCACAGAGCACAGTTGTTCCGACTGCTGGCCTTTTATTCTAGTAATAGATTGTGAGGTAGTGATGACATCAGACGGAACCATTCTTCTGTTATATCCCTTGCCAACTGGAGTATATGCGCAGAATCAGGATGCTTGTTCATTACACTGTTTCTTGAACCAAAGCCACTCTGCCTGAATTGGGTTTCAAATGGTTTTTCCCAGATTCTCATTCAAGCTTTTTGTCATCTTCTACCTAGAGTGTATCTTTACTAAAGATTAAAAGTAATTCAGAACATTAAACATTTAAAATTCTTGTCTTTCTCCGACTGTACATTAATAAAGAAAAAATGTATTTCCATCTGGTATTCATGGGTGAAGGGAATGTGCTTCTTTGAAATTTTTTTTTTAACTTGGCTTTCATGTCTTTTCTTTTTCTGATTAAAGTCCAGGATAGATATTTGCCTTTCATCACTGAGAAGGCAACAAAATTGACATCTTCCTCCTTCTCCTTATCACTATCTTCCTTAACACCCTCAAGGAAAACTTGAAAAACCACGTGTTCCAATTTTTCCCACCTTCCACCCACTCCCTCACCAGGATGGCATGCAATCCAATATGGGTTTATCATGGTTAAACACATTTTCATTCAAATATAGGCATGCATGTTTGTGCAATTATCTTGATGCAAAAGAAAAGTGAAATTAAACATTAAAAAAAAAGATAGAAAATAAAATTCAAGGAAATCATAACAAACTGTGAAAATGCTATGCTATGATCCCCACTCAGTTCTCACAGTCCTCTCTCTGGGTGGAGTTAACTACCATGATCACAAGATCTTTGGCTCAGGCCTGAATCCTTTCACTGTTGAAAAGAGCCATGTCTATCAGAATTGATTGTCCTATTGATGTTGCTGTGTACTATGGTCTCTTGGTTCTGCTTATTTCCCTTAGCACCTGTTCATGTAAGTCTCTCTCGGCTTCTCTGACATCATCTTGGTGACTGCCAAACTGTCTTTTAACTCTCACACCCTAGGTAGAGAGTCTAGTCTGCCTCTCTTGAAATCATCTTGTGAATCCGACTCAGCCAATTTGTCAAGGCATTGCTAGATTTGTTGTGAAAGGATTAATATTAGCCTTTATCATTCCCCTAGCAGTGCTAAAAATCAACTTGAAAATAAGATGCAAAAGGGCCTGATCCAGTGAGCAATTTTCTCTACCAACACCCAAAATCCCCATACCCCCTACATATTCCTATACTGTCTTGTTATATGTCTTCCCTTGCTATCCTTGATGCTTGAGAGTAAAAATATCCTGGTGTTCTAATAATATCACATGTTCCTTGTGAGCCTTAATTTCTTCACTTATAGAATGGGATTGGATAACATTTGTATTTATGAAGTGTTCTGAAAAAAGCATTCTGTAAACTTTAAGTTTTCATGTAAATGTAAATTATTTTTATTTATTAATGTGCTGATTTAAAGCATATCATTAGTGTTGTTCAGGTTAATATCTAAGAATCAGAAGACCTGACTTGAGGTCAGTTCAGATACTATGAAAGCTTGAGTAAAGATCCGAAAAGGAACATAATTCCTACAACTCAGTCTGCTCAGATATAAACTGTGGATAATCAAGGGGATACTATGCAAGACTGGTGAGAAGAGATAATGAGAGTCTAGATGTAGAAATCCTTTGAAATCAAGTGTGAGATGTGTCTATGATCTCCATTTCCAGGTACAGATTCTCCGCAGGATTTCAATAACAAATATAATCCATCAAGTATCTTAAAAATAGGCAAAGCACCCTTGCTACTCTACAAAATCTTGGAAATTTAGAGTGGGCAGGAGACTCATTACATTGGCCCATGCAGGCCAGTGCTCTCACCTTATGAGAAGTATCTCCCTTGCGCCTGAATTACTTGGTTATGTCCTTGACAAGCAAGTACATTGCATTTAAGGTAAGGGAAAGCTGTCCGAGGTCAACAGCCCAACTATCTCCTGTGGATCCTTCTTGGTCCACTGCCCAAATGTAGATCAAGAGGATTGGAGATGGCTGTTTGCCTGAGACAGTTTGATCTGGAGAGGGGCATTGACTGAATTATCTTGTCTTTCAGTGGGCCTTTGTTGCAATGGTCTCATTGAGTTCCTTACATTGTTAGGGCTATTTTGACCCCATAGACAACTTTTAATCTGAATGCAAATAAATTCCTCAGCCAATTCATTTAGGAATTGAGCCTGAGTCATGCTCCAAACTTGTCCATCCTTGGAAACAAGTGTGTCATTAAGGTTAGGTAAAAAATGAGGCAAAAATGGCTTCTTTCACCTGTTAAAGTCACTATGACAATAGCTATTTCTTTCCTTCCTCACTCCATCCTTTCCTCTTCCTTTCCTTCCTGACTTCCTTTTTCCCTCCTTCCTTTCTCCCTCCCTGCCTTCCTTCCTTCCTTCTGAATGGGCCCAGGTACATATTTCTTAAAGGCTGTAATACCCTAGAACTAAGCTTCAGGAAATACTTGACCCCCCCAAAAATTAGACAGCATTGCTGATCACTGGTCAACTTACTTCCTTTTTAGTTCATGCAACGAACCCAAGACTTTTGCTATTTCATCCATTCCTTGTTTCTGGCTCAGAGCCCCATACCATGCGGGGTTGCTCAGTTGCAGTCCTTAGACCTGTCTTGACCAGGACAGAATACTTTCCCTTTGTATCTTGAGATGGCTCAGAGCAATCAAGTTGGGTAAGGTCTTCTAGTATCATGTCCCACAGAGTTGATGGGGGCTCGTCCGGGATGTGTGCCTTCCTGATCTTTTCAACAATGAGATGAATGAGGCCAATTCTGATCTTGTGATGAGAGCCAGCCCACACGCAGAGAGATGACTGTGGGAACTGAGTCTGGCATTTTCACTTTTGATGTTGGCTTCATTTTGTTTTTTGTTTCTGACCCGATTTTTGTGCAGCAAGACAAATCTACTTTTCCATATATTGCATTTAACATATACTTTAATATGTACAATATATATTGGATTATCTGCCATCTAGGGGAGGGGGTATAATAAGTGCGGGGGTATAAGTGGTGCAAGCTGTCCCTGGAATTGGGTTTCTGTTGTTTAATCATACAGCCCCGTGCTGCTATTTGCCCTTGACCAGGGCACCTTTAATTCCCCAAGTCCTGACTCCTTCCCTCATTTAGCTCCCAGGCAAGTACATTGTGAAAGGGCTGTTAAATCCCCCATCTTTAAGTCAATCTGGAGGAGCAGCACCTTCTTAGGGAAGCATTGGCAGAGGGATTTCACAACAGTGCCCTGCAAGGTTTCAAAATACTTTTCAAAGCCTTCCCTTGTAAGTCTGAAAAAGCTTTAGAATTTTTGCTAAGGGAGATCATACTCCCGGAAGACCATGTTTTACCTATTGCTCCTATTCCTTTTGAGGAAACAAAAACAGGAATTGGGGGAAAAGTATTCTTTGGTACCTATACTAGTAAAAGCTGTCTGGATGAGCCACATTCATGATAGCTTCATCTCATCTCTCCCCTCAGACTACCTGGTTGCTGTTCTTAGTAACCCCCATACTAACTCCAATTTGTTTATTGTATTTTACTCACATTTGATCCTTACATTTTTTCATCTACTCATGAGAGTTGTTTCTTCAAGACTGTAAGTAATGAGATCCCACTGATTTGGTAAACCTGGGATCACCATATCCCCAATTCTGCCACTCAGCGCCCCCATCCTGCTGGTGCCACTTACAAATCACCCATCTCCCCTCCTCAGTTCGCACCTCACTAAGCCAGGTCAGCTCCTCGCCCCTTTCAGGGTGAACCAGGTCCAGAAGATGAGACCTTTCTCCCTTTGTCACAAATGAATCTGGTCTGGATTATTTGAGATGGCAAGAATGGGACAATGGCCCTGCGGACTTGGGCCTGGCCAGTTCTAGAGTTCCATGGATAACACTGGCTGTCAGATGCCAACTGTGTCTCTGTGAAGACAGGGAATCCAAGTCAGACAGTGGGAGCTGGTGGGAATTTGGTCTCTGCTTTCTGTTCTTTGCTTTAATCAGCATCATGCCATCACCCGCTTGCTCATTGACAGAAGCACTAGAATGGGCCAGGGTTCTTTAGCAATAGCAGCCAGAAAGCTGCCACTGATGTGAGGCTGTTGCAACTTCCTAAATGGTACTTGGCAGGTTACAGTTAATACTGAGGAGAGGGGCAAGCCTGAAGGCCTTGATGACCAGGCTGTACTAGTGGAAGAAATGCATCAGAATTGGTGGGAGAAAATGATCTAAAGAGAGGGGACTGAATGGGACCAGGGGAAGGTTTCTCAGAGGATCTAGGACCTTAGGCCCAAGTCCTGAAATTTGGGACATCATATGACCGCTATTCCCAGGAGATTGTAGGGCAGAAAAGGTCAAGCCCTAGACCTGTATTTCAGAAGTCCCATGACCCTTAAGAAGGACACAGCATTGCTGTTCATTGGTCAGTGGTTACTTCCTTTTCCATCCATCCACTGACCCCAATAACTTTTTCTATTTAATCCAACCCCTCTTTCTGGCCTGGGGCCGCACACCATGCTAGGCTGCTCCCTTGCTGTGCTGGGACCTCTCCTTGCATAGAATCCCATGCTTTCTGTTTGTATCTGGAGATGTCTCCAAGTAGCCATCTGAGTCATGGGGTGACACACAGAATTCTAATTTTTTTCTTTGTTCTGGTTTGCCTGAGAACTAGATTTTTTCTTCCACAACCTGAGAAATGTGGTTTAGTGAGCAAAAGAGTTGTAATTATTTCACTTACATCACTTGCTGACTTGGGAAGAGTGGGGTTAAAGAAGCGAAGGAGAACGCTTGGATCACAAAGTTTGACAAAATTGAATGTTGAATTCCCTACATGTATTTGGAAAAATACTAATTTCAAGATTAAAGAATAACTTTTAAATATACTCCATGAAGTCTCTCAAATGTAAGCTCTTCTTCCCTCTTCTCTCTCTCCTCTGCCTCCCTCCCCTTTGTTTTTCCTTTTTGTCTTCCTTCTCTCCCTATGTTGGTGTTGCTCCATGGTGTCTCATCTGTTTTTCTCCTTTTTGCTCCCCTCTGTGCCCTCCCCTCTCAGAATCAGCACTCAGTAGGTATCTTTCCAGTCTTTAACTAGGGCTGCTGTTGTGTCTTGGTAAATTCTGATAATAGTTCCCACTTGTTTTTTTCTTCCAAAATTTTCCCTTTGATCTATGGGTTTCTACATTTAGCACTAATATTCTGATGTGTTTTCCACAATAGATTTTGAGATGGTATTGGGGGATTTTTTTCCTACGTGGACATTTTCCCCACGTGTCCTATTATTGCAGAAAATATTCCCAAAATATTCCTTCCATTGCAGAAAATATTCCCAAAATATTCCTTCCATTATTGTGTTAAGGTTGTCTTTTTGGTCAAAATGTTCAGCTAGTCCATTTCTTCAATTGTCTATTCTTAATCTCTTCTCCAAATTTATCCTTAAAATTATGTTTCATTTTGTTCAATTTGTTTTCTATATTTATAATCTCTATTGTAATTTCTTGGTTATTCTTCACTTCTATGGTTTCCCAAAACCAATCTTCATTTTGCAAAGACTTAATTTCATCTTGAGACTCCTTTCCTCCTTTGCAAGTTGGGTTTTCTTTTTTTCGATATGATTTTGTTTTTTCTTGGAAGGATTTTTTTGGGTTAAGTTTTTTCTCAATTTCTTTTGATTTTTAAAATTGTTTTGAGTTCTGCACATTTTCTTTGGTTTTGCAGGTGTTTCCCATTAGTTTACACTTAAGTGTCCACCTTTGAAGATGGGATTCTCGTTTTTCCTGTTCTGATAATATATTTCAAAGAAAGGGTGATTCTTTTCAGGTTTGTTTCTTTAAAATGAGGAATGAGTGTTAATAGGGAGAATGGTCCTAAAGCTTCCCTTCAACATTGCCTTCTGACCAGGAACTCTAAAGATACTGACCAGGAACCCCCAAGCAAGAGGTCCCCTTGCCTGCAAGTACCAGCAGCCAGAAGTACCTGGATCCACTGCACCTGCACCCACTGGGGGCTGGTTCCTTGCCAGGGCCACATCTTTAGGTTGTCAATGGCACAGCTGGACTTGGCTGCCATCCTTGTCAGTCCAGCTTCACTCAGGCCTCCAGGACTCAGACCTCAACTTGATAAGAGAGTCTAAGAGAGGAAGGTCTGTGGTTTCTGCTGAGGCTCCAGCCACTCCTAGGTTGGCTGACTTCTTGTTACTGTGGATTTAGTCTGGAGATGTTGCCACTTTTGAGTGCTCATCCACAGCCTGGTGACTTCTTTCACAACCCATTGGGTTGTGTAAAGGACCCCCTGTGATAACCCAAGTGTTTGATATTTATGTTGTATTCTCCCTAAGTTTGTTCCCTTTGTAGGGGAAATTAAGAGAGCTCGGACTCTCCTAGACTCCGCCGGAGGGGAAATGTTTAAAAAAGGACCAAAATGGACTTTGTTGTCCTCAACCTTTTTCCTTGGGCGTTTGGGAGGAGGGCTTGTGGACTGTTGTTGGAGAAGGTTTTGACTAGGGGGCAAAGGCTGGCTGGAATTTCCTTGTCCTCTTCCAGGCACCACTGGCTTTGGCAGTACAGCCTGTGGTAACTTCTTGAGCTGGAGGACTTTCTCCCTGGGCCCAATTGAAGGAGGGTTCAGCAAGAACTCTGGGGGACGTCTTGGACACAGTGGGCAGGACCAGGGATATTTTGTCGGTCTTATTCCAAGGAGCACTGACTCATTTGATGACACAGATTGAGATGGCTTCTTGGTCTGCAAAAGCTTCTCCCTGCGGTAAATTAGAGGATTCAGAGAGAATTCTGGGGGATGTCTTGGACTCAGTGGGCAGTGCCAGGGATATTTTGTCGGTCTTATTCCAAGGAGCACTGACTCATTTGATGACACAGACTGGGATGGCTTCTTGGTCTGCAGAAGCTTCTCCATGCGGTAAATTAGAGGAGGATTCAGAGAGAACTCTGGGGGATGTCCTGGACTCACTGAGGAGAGCCGCCGATACTTTGGTGATCTTCTTCCAAGGAGCACTGACTCCTTTTTTGGCACATACTGGGATATCTTCTTGGGGTTGAGGACCTTCTCCCTGAGCCCAATTGAAGGAGGGTTCCGAGAGAATTCTGGGGATGTCTTGGACTGAGTAGGCAGTACCGGGGATACTTTGGTGATCCTCTCCCAAGGAGCACTGACTCCTTCTTTGGCACATACTGGGCTGGCTTCTTGTGGTGGAGGACCTTCTTCCTGAGCCCAATATAGGGAGGGTTCCGAGAGAATTCTGGGGGATATCTTGGACTCAGTGGGCAGTGCCGGGGAGACTTTGGTGGTCCTCTTCCAAGGAGCACACACAGACTCCTTTTTTGGCATATACTGGGCTGGCTTCTTGGGGTGGAGGACCTTCTCCCTGAGCCCAATTGAAGGAGGGTTCCGAGAGAATTCTGGGGGATGTCTTGGACTCAGTGGGCAGTGCCAGGGATATTTTGTCGGTCTTATTCCAAGGAGCACTGACTCATTTGATGACACAGGCTGGGATGGCTTCTTGGTCTGCAGAAGCTTCTCCCTGCGGTAAATTAGAGGAGGATTCAGAGAGAACTCTGGGGGATGTCCTGGACTCACTGAGGAGAGCCGCGGATACTTTGGTGATCTTCTTCCAAGGAGCACTGACTCCTTTTTTGGCACATACTGGACTGGCTTCTTGTGGTGGAGGACCTTCTCCCTGAGCCCAATATAGGGAGGGTTCCGAGAGAATTCTGGGGGATATCTTGGACTCAGTGGGTAGTACCGGGGATACTTTGGTGATCCTCTTCCAAGGAGCACTGACTCCTTTTTTGGCAAATACTGGGCTGGCTTCTTGTGGTGGAGGACCTTCTCCCTGGGCCCAATTAAAAGAGGGTTCTGAGAGAACTCTGGGGGATGTCTTGGACTCAGTGGGCAATGGCGGGAATACTTTGGATGTCCTCTTCCAAGGAGCAATGACTCCTTTTTTGGCACATACTGGGCTGGCTTCATGGGTAGAGGTCTTTCTCCCTGGCCCAATTAAAAGAGGGTTCCGAGAGAATTCTGGGGGATGTCTTGGACACAGTGGGCAGTGCTGGGGATACTTTGGATATCCTCTTCCAAGGAGCACTGACTCCTTTTTTGGCACATACTGGGCTGGGGTGGAGGAACTTCTCACTGAGCCCAATTGACGAGGGTTCCGAGAGAATTCTGGGTGATGTCTTTCAATTAGTGGGCAGTGCTGGGGATACTTTGGTGGTCTTCTGAGGAGCACTGACTCCTTTTTTGACACATACTGGGCTGGCTTCTTGTGGTGGAGGAACTTCTCCCTGAGCACAATTGAAGGAGGGTTTCGAGAGAATTCTGGGAGATGTCTTGGACTCAGTGGGCAGTGCCCGGGATACTTTGGTGGTCCTTTTCCGAGAAGCACTGACTCCTTTTTTGGCACATACTGGGCTGGGGGGGGGGGAGGATCTTCTCCCTGGGCCCAATTAAAAGAAGGTTCTGAGAGAATTCTGTGGGATGTCTTGGACTCAGTGGGCAGTGCCCGGGATACTTTGGTGATCCTCTTCCAAGGAGCACTGACTCTTTTGTCACATACTGGGCTGGCTTCTTGTGGTGGAGGAACTTCTCCCTGGCCCCAATTAAAAGTGGGTTCTGAGAGAACTCTGAGGGATGTTTTTGACTCAGTGGGCAGTCTGGGGATACTTTGGATATCCTCTTCCAAGGAATACTGACTCCTTTTTTGACACATACTGGGCTGAGCTGGAGTACCTTCTCCCTGGGCCCAATTTAAAGAGGGTTCCGAGAGAACTCTGGGGGATGTCTTGGACTCAGTGGGCAGTGCTGGGGATACTTTGGTGGTCCTCTTCCGAGGAGCACTGACTCCTTTTTTGGCACATATTGGGCTGGTTTCTTTTGGTGGAGGACCTTGTCCCTGACTCCAATTGAAGGAGGGTTCCAAGAGAATTCTGGGGGATGTCTTTGATGCAGTGGGCAGTGCCAGGGATACTTTGGATGTCCTCTTCCAAGGAGCACTGACTCCTTTTTTGGCACATGCTGGGCTGGCTTCTTGGGGTGGAGGACCTTCTCCTGGACCCAATTAAAAGAGGGTTCCGAGAGAACTCTGGGGGATGTCTTGGACTCAGTGGGCAGTGCCGGGGATACTTTGGATGTCCTCTTCCAAGGAGCAGTGACTCCTTTTTTGGCACATACTGCGCTGTCTTCTTGTGGTGGAGGACCTTCTCCCTGAGCCCAATTGAAGGAGGGTTCCAAGAGAACTTTGGGGAATGTTTTTGACTCAGTGGGCAGTGCCGGGGATACTTTGGATGTCCTCTTCCAAGGAGCAGTGACTCCTTTTTTGGCACATACTGGGCTGGCTTCATGGGTAGAGGTCCTTCTCCCTGGCCCAATTAAAAGAGGGTTCCAAGAGAATTCTGGGGGATGTCTTGGACACAGTGGGTAGTGCTGGGGATATTTTGGATATCCTCTTCCAAGGAGTACTGACTCTTTTTGGCACATACTGGGCTGGCTTCTTGTGGTGGAGGAACTTCTCCCTGGGCCCAATTAAAAGAGGATTCCGAGAGAACTCTGGGGGATGTTTTTGACTCAGTGGGCAGTGCCGGGGATACTTTGGATATCCTATTCCAAAGAGCACTGACTCCTTTTTTGGCACATACTGGACTGGGCTGGAGTACCTTCTCCCTGGCCCAATTAAAAGAGGGTTCCAAGAGAATTCTGGGGGATGTCTTGGACACACTGGGCAGTGCTGGGGATACTTTGGATATCCTCTTCCAAGGAGTACTGACTCCTTTTTTTGGCACATACTGTGCTGTCTTCTTGTGGTGGGGGACCTTCTCCCTGAGCCCAATTGAAGGAGGGTTCCAAGAGAACTCTGGGGAATGTCTTTGACTCAGTGGGCAGTGCCGAAGATACTTTGGTGGTCCTCTTCCATGGAGCACTGACTCCTTTTTTGGCACATACTGGGCTGGCTTCTTGGGGTGAAGGATCTTCTCCCTGAGCCCAATTGAAGCAGGGTTTGGAGAGAACTCTGTGGGATATCTTGGACTCAGTGGGCAGTGCCGGGGATACTTTGGATATCCTCTTCCAAGGAGCACTGACTCCTTTTTTTGGCACATACTGGGCTGGCTTCTTGGGGTGGAGGAACTTCTCTCTTGAGCCCAATTGAAGGAGGGTTCCAAGAGAACTCTGGGGAATGTCTTTGACTCAGTGGGCAGTGCCAAGGATACTTTGGTGGTCCTCTTCCATGGAGCACTGACTCCTTTTTTGGCACATACTTGGCTGGGGTAGAGGACCTTCTCCCTGGGCCAAACCAAAAGAGGGTTCCGTGAGAACTCTGGGGGATGTCTTGGACTCAGTGGGCAGTGCCGGGGATACTTTGGTGGTCCTCTTGTGATGAACACTGACTCCTTTTTTGGCATAGCCTGGGCTGGCTTCTTGGGGTGGAGGACCTTCTCCCTGGGCCCAATTAAAAGAGGGTTCTGAGAGAACTCTTGGGGATGACTTGGACTCAGTGGGCAGTCCCGGGGATACTTTGGTAGTCCTCTTCTGAGGAGCACTGACTTCTTTTTTTGGCACAAACTGGGCTAGGCTGGAGGACCTTCTCCCTGGCCCCAATTAAAAGTGGGTTCCTAAAGAACTCTGGGGGATGTCTTGGACTCAGTGGGCAGTGCCGGGGAGACTTTGGTGGTCCTCTTCTGAGGAGCACTGACTCCTTTTTTGGCACATACTGCGCTGTCTTCTTGTGGTGGAGGACCTTCTCCCTGAGCCCAATTGAAGGAGGGTTCCAAGAGAACTTTGGGGAATGTTTTTGACTCAGTGGGCAGTGCTGAGGATACTTTGGTGGTCCTCTTCCATGGAGCACTGACTCCTTTTTTGGCACATACTGGGCTGGGCTTCTTGGGGTGGAGGACCTTCTCCCTGGGCCCAATTAAATGAGGGTTCTGAGAGAATTCTGGGGGATGTCTTAGACTCAGTGGGCAGTGCTGGTTATACTTTGGTGGTCCTCTTCCAAGGAGCATTGACTCCTTTTTTGGCACATACTGGGCTGGGTTGGAGGACCTTCTCCCTGGGCCAAATTAACAGAGGGTTCCGCGACAACTCTGGGGGATGTCTTGGACTCAGTGGGCAGTGCCTGAGATACTTTGGTGGTCCTCTTCTGAGGAGCACTGTCTCCTTTTTTGGCACATACTGGGCTGGCTTCTTGGGGTAGAGGACCTTCTCCCTGGGTCCAATTAAAAGAGGGTTCTGAGAGAACTTTGGGGAATGTCTTGGACTCAGTGGGAAGTGCCGGGGTTACTTTGGTGGTCCTCTTGTGATGAACACTGACTCCTTTTTTGGCATAGCCTGGGCTGGCTTCTTGGGGTGGAGGATCTTCTCCCTGGGCCCAATTAAAAGAGGGTTCTGAGAGAACTCCGAGGGATATCTTGGACCCAGTGGGCAGTGCTGGGGATACTGCTTTGATGACCCAGACTGGGATGGCTGCTTTGGCTTCAGAATCTTCCCCCTGGGGCCCTTCGGAGGAGGGCTCAAGCCCAGTCTCGGAGCCTGTCTTGTGCTCTGTGGCCAGCATGGAATGGACTTTTGATGTCCTCTTCAGAGCAGCATCCGTTGCTTGGTCAGGACAGATTGGGGTGGCTTTCCGGTGACTTTTGGGGGAAACAGGAGGGAATGGTTGCACCATGATTAAAGGAACTGCCAGGGTCATAGGAGGAATGGCAAAAGCTAAACTTCTCATCCAGGATGGGCCCCCAGTGTCCTTTCCCT
Organism: Antechinus flavipes; assembly: GCF_016432865.1. Lineage (NCBI taxonomy): Eukaryota > Metazoa > Chordata > Mammalia > Dasyuromorphia > Dasyuridae > Antechinus > Antechinus flavipes. Next base: position 56,428,383 of record NC_067402.1, on the reverse strand, counting down.
CTGTTTTTTGCCTGGCAGGAATGCTGTCCTCTTGGCCCTTGAGGTCCAGCTCTTGAGCATTGTTGTTCTTTGAAGAGGGTATAATTCGACGAGGGGGATTTTGGAAAATCATCGATTTTGCCTTCCTGAATAGGCCCTTCTGCTGTTCCTGGACCAATTCTGTGAATGAAGAAGGGACCATATGAGTAAAGGGGAAGGAATCAGGAAAGAGATTGTGCTCAGGAAAGATGGCAGCAGCACAGGAATTATGATCTACCAAGAGTGATACCTGGCCTTTGGAGGACAACCGGACCCTGCTCACTATGTTCTCAGTAGCATACTTGGAAGAAGCCCACGATTCAATTTCCTTACATCCAATTTTTGTGGTAATCCCATTATTTGAACAGAGTTGTCTGTATGGAGCCACCTCCTTAGACTGGAAGCTCCTCCAGGCCAGGACCCATCTTGGGCCTTTCTCTATATACACCCAGTGCTTCCTATGGAGCTTGGTGCACAATAGATAATCAATGTTTATTGACTGTGGCCTCCACTGTCTTCCTTCTTTCTTTGCCTTTGGTTTGTCATATTCTCATTCAGTTGAGTTTTATTAAATTAAATGCAAAATTACTCTTAAAAGTTCCAAAGTTCAACAGGGAATGCATTTTTTTCTTTTTATTAAATTTATTAAATATTTTAACCAATTTACATTCAAAAAATATTCTTTTTCATTTGCTCTGTAAAATTTTTGCTTTCTAGATTCTTTCCTTGATTCCCACCCATGATTAAGAAACTACATTTTCAATTTTTCAAAATATTTGCATAAAAGTTGAGAAAAACATAGATCTCCCATCTTAATAAAAAATAAATAGCCATAAGAAAAATTAAGTGAAAAATAGATAAAGAGGGAAATAGAGAATGCTTCAATCTGTATTCAGGTACACTCATTCCTTTTCTGTAAATGGAAAGGTTTTTTTTTTTTGTTTGTTTGTTTGTTTTTTTTTTTTACCATGACTACTTCAGAATAGTTATGCATGATTGCGTTACCGAGAATAACAAAATCATTTTGTGCTTATCACTGAAGAACATTATGATCATTTCATAGCTTTGGAGGGTTTTTTTTCCCATGAACATTCTGCTCATCATTTCCCAGTGAACAACGGTATTCCATCTGAGAAACTTGGTTCAGAAATTGTTTTTACATTTACTACTAATTATATTCACCCCCATTTATTCTCTCTTTTCACTGTCTCTTCTCAAAATTTTTTGCTACTGATCACTGACTCCTCCAAAATGACCTGTTGTTTTAACACTCCCCCTTTCCCATATTGCATTAACCTTTTCTTTTCCTGCAGGTAAGATAAGAGTTTGATATCCCTCTCTTCAGTATTTATGATGTTTCTTATTTGAAGCAATACTGATGAGAGTAAGGTTCACTCCACCAATCTTTTGACTCCCTCTTCCCCTCCACTGGAAAGGCTTTTTCTTGATCCTTTTTTGTATGGAAGTTAATTTGCACCATTTTCCCTTCTCCTTTTCCTTTTTGCTGTTACATTCACATCTCACTCCTTTAAATTACTTTAAAAAAAAAGCTATTATTCCTTCCTCTTCACCTCACATCTCTTATTCTCTGGTGATATTTACTCCTTCTAACTGCCAGAATTACAGCCATGTCCTAACGAATTACACGTATCATCCTCCTATGAAGCAATGGAAACAGATAAAGCTGAAAACACTCTACTGCTGCAGTCTCTATCTTGAACTGTCTTCCCCAACTCGCATGTAATATCTGTTAGACATTTTGACCTGGGTGTCCAATTGCACCAGAACCTAAACGTGTCCAAAACAGAATGTGTTCTTTGTCCTGCACCCTCTTCCCTCTTCTGAAATTCCCTTTTCTGTCACCTAGGTTTGCAGGTTCAGTCATCCCCCATGCTTCCCTTTGCTTAGCCCACATATCATACCTTAACTGAGGCATAATTTTATTCCTTACTCAGCATTTTCCCCAGAGGTTTTCTTTTCTTCACTCCCATAGCTAACAAGCTGGTCATCCTGTCCACCTATCTGCTAAGCCTTATTGTTCCATTACAATTATGCCTTCTGATGTTATTTTCCCATACTCTCTATTTATCTGGCATATTCTAGTTGATGTACTTTTGATCCTACCTCTTTCAATGAATTTTTTAGGGTTGTTTTCCTCATTCAGTACAGTGATTATAGAAGAAGAAGTATCACTACATGTTTGTTCATTGATTCTCACCTTGGGGAAATACTCCATTCCTTTGTGCCATGTTGAACTGCAAGGATTTCCTGAGGGAAAGAATGTCAACAAATAAATACTCAGCTTTGCTTCCAATAACTACCCCATCTTCCCAGCTAAAGGAGCAGCAAGCAGTCCAAGAAGGCTCTAATAGCTCATAGGGCACAGCCCAGATGTTGCCTTTCATCATCCTCTGTTTTTTAAGTGTAGAGCCAGCCTCAGCTTCATTGATAAAAATTTTGCATTCCTACGGGGTCCTCAACCCTGTTTCTTCCCTTCTGCATCCCTTCTTTTTGGGCTCCTTATCATTAAATGAAATCCAAAGGCAGTAAGTGAGAAATCCATTGTAGGATAATAGAAGTAGAAGAAGTTGAAACCTTCTAGGCAAAGTGTCAGTCACTATAAAGAAGAATCTATCAAATTCATTTGTTTGCTGTGGTGGGTACCTTCCACTGCTTAAAGCACAAAATTTCTGAGAATTATACTATTCTTTGATTTCATAACATCCTATGGACCTGTCAGGCTTACAGTCCATTGGCTCCTATTCCTCTTTCTTCTTTCCCTGAAGAGTTCTCTCCTTTTTCTGTTCTCAAATCCACAAGCCCTAAGGACAAAATACTAACTACAATGTGGATCAGATGGGGCAGAAATAGAGGCTTGAAGTCCCAACCTACACTTGTACCTGGATCAATCTTTCTTAACACTTTTAGTGCCTTGAAGCACACCAGGTCATTAAGAAGTAATGAAAGCTTGTACAGGGAGAAAGGGATTTTTCATAACTACACTGGATATCTACAGGTACAAAGAACAACCTCTCCCACCCCCTCCAATAAAAAACTATGGGGTAGAAATACATGTTGAGATTACCAAAAATATGTTTTATGATTTTAAAATATGGTTTGGAGAAAGTTGGAAGAGGCTCCAGTAGCTTATCAGAAAAAGTTGAATAACTTTGAGACTGCTCTGCCCCATCTGCTTTCTGGCTAAGGGAATGCACAAGTGTTTGAAGCTTAATCTTGATCCCTCAAAGGATGGAGTTATTTGAATGGTCTAAGCAATGAGTTCTGTGGCAGTCTCCGGTTCACATCAGGAAGAGAGTGTCAGAGGAAACACCTCTCTTCTGTTATTTGCACTGTTCTCAAGAGCCTTTCCCAATATACTCATTTGATCCTTACATCAATTCTGGGAGGAAATGGAGGCAGGTGAAAGGTTTTGCCTCAGGGCCTCTCACCTCTGTCTGAGACTGAATTTGAAACTAAAGTCATCCTGACTCCCAGATCCATGTCTTTCTTCTATTCAAAAACAGAGGAGCTTCTTCAGGAAAACAACAAAATGCCATTTTCTCTGTAGGCGAGTCTCAGCTAATTTGAGTTATCTCCTAAGAGGATATAGAAGAAGCTTCTCTCTTATGATCTCTGTTGTATGGAGGACATAGAGGACAGAGGAACAAGCATCTTGTCCATTTCCCATTGCTGGCACAAGGAAGGTCTCTCACATTGATCGCTAGAAGAATGTCTTCCCACAAAATTACATACCTCCCCCCCAAATACAAACTTCCTCATTCCTCCTCCTACACGTATTTGGCGTTCCCTATCACCAGTAGTATAGTGGGCATCATTGAGCCTCTTACCTGTTACAGCTTCTCCAAGATGGGAAATACAAAGCACCCCTTAGGTGGTAAAATACCAGTTTGTGGAATGAACACACACAAACTCTCTCTCTCTCTCTCTCTCTCTCTCTCTCTCTCTCTCTCTCTCTCTCTCTCTCTCTCTCTCTTTCTCTCTCTCTCCTTCCCCTCTCTCCCTCTCTCTGTCTCTGTTTCTGTGTCACACTCTCACTCTCTCATCTATCTCTTTTTTTCTCTATCTGTATCTTCTCTCTATAGCTCTATTTCTATCTTCTCTTTCCCTATAAATGTACTTTATCTCTAATTTCTCTACCTTTTCTATAATCTATGTCTGTCTTCTCTGTCTATCCCTATCTTCTTTATATCTATCTCTATCTTCACTATAGCTCTCTCTAGAGTCTCTATCACTAAATTTCTATCTCTATCTTTATTTTCCCTATATCTATCTCTTCTCTCTCTCTCTCTCTTCTCTATATCTATCTCTATCTTTTGTAAATCTACCTCTTATCTTTTCTATAGCTATCACTATTTTCCCTATGTCTATCTCTTCTCTATTTCTATGTCTTCTCTATATCTATCTCTATGTTCTCTATATCTATCTCTTCACTCTATCTCTATATTTTCTATGACTATCTTTTCTATATCTATCTGTAACTGCTCTATATCTCTATCTTCTCCATATCTATCTCTAACTTTTCCATAGTTATATCTATCTCTATCTTCTATATGTCTATCTCTATATTCTTTTTGTCTATACCTATTCTTTATATAACTTCTTTATCTCTTTCTATCGGCTACCCTTCTCCCTTTCCCCCCCTCCCTTTTTATCTAATCCTCTTCTATCCCTTTATCCTAAAATCCCCACCCCCTCAAAATCTCCCTCTTTGCCTATCCTCCCCCCCTACCGCTCTCCATTTCCTACCACCTATCTCCTTCTCTCCTTCTCCTTCCACCTCTCTGCCTCCCTCTCTCACTCTCTCTCCTTGTCTCTGGCTCTGGCGCTCCCGTTCTCACTTTCCTTCTCACTCTCCTTTCTCTCTCACATTGAGCACCGTTGTTGCTACTCCTGGCCTTTTATCCTAGTAACAGATTGTGAAGTAGTGATGACATCAAACGGAACCATTTTTCTGTTATATCCGTTACCAACTGGAGTATATGTGCAGAATCAGGATGCATGATCATTACATTGTTTCCTAAACCAAAGCCACTCTGCCTGAATTGGGTTTCCAACTGTATTTCCCACAGATTCTCATTCAAACTTTTTGTCATCTTCCACCTAGAGTGTATCTTTACCAAAGATTAAAAATATTTTGGAACATTAAATGTTTAAAATTCATGTTTTTCTCAGACTGTACATTAATAAAGAAAAATATATTTGCATCCAGTGTTCATGGGTGAAAGGAATTGTATTCACTACTTTGAAAAAATTTTTGATTCGCCTTTCATGTCTTTTCTCTTTCTGGTTCAAATCCAGGATAGATATTTGCCTTTCATCACTGATAAGGCAACAAAATTGGCATCTTCCTCCTTCTCCTCATCTCTATCTTCCCTAACACTCCCAAGGAAAATTTTTTCAACATGGACCCTTGAAAAACCGCATGTTCCAATTCTTCCCACCTTCCACCCACTCCCTCACCAGGATGGCATGCAATCCAATATGTGCTTAACATAGTTAAACACATGTTCATTCCAGTATAGGTATACACATTTGTGCATTTATCTTGATGCAAAAGACAAATGAAATCAAACATTTTTAAATTATGGGATAGAAAATAAAATTCAAGCAAATCATCAGAAACTGTGAAAATGCTATGTTGTGATCCCCACTCAGTTCCCACAGTCCTCTCTCTGGGTGCAGATTACTGTCCTCATCACTGGATCATTGGGTCAGGCCTGAATCCTTTCACTGTTGAATAGAGTCACATCCATCAAAATTGTTGTTTTGATGTTGCTGTGTACTATGGTCTCTTGGTTCTGCTTATTTCCCTTAGCACCAGTTCATGTAAGTCTCTCTTGATTTCTCTGCCATCATCCTGGTGACTGCCAAACTGTCTTTTAACTCTCACAACCTAGATAGACGGTCTAGTCTGCCTCTCTTGAAATCATCTTGTGAATTCGACTCAACTGATTTGTTAAGGCACTGGGAGATTTGTTGTGAAAGGGTTAATATTAGCCTTTATCATTCCCCTAGCAGTGCTAAAAATCAACTTGAAAATAAGATGCAAAAGGGCTTGATCCAGTGAGCAATTTTCTCTACCAACACCCAAAATCCCCATACCCCATACATATTCATTTGACACTGAAGTATTTATTGTCTTGTTATACATCTTCCCTTGCTATCCTTGATGTTTGAGAATAAAAATGTCCTGGTGTTCCAATAATATCACATGTTCCTTGTGAGCCTCAGTTTCTTCACCTATACAATGGGATTGGATAACAACACTTTTCTTTATGAAGCATTCTGGAAACTTTAAATTTTCATGCAAATATAAATGATTAATGTAATTTTATTTTATTTATTAATGTGCTTACTTAAAGCTCATCATTAGTGTTGTTCATGTTGATGTCTAAAAATCAGAAAACCTGACTTGAGGTCTTAGTTCAAATAATAACTATGAATGCTTAAGTAAAGATCCAAAAAGGAACACAATTTCTACAACTCAGTTTGCTCAGATATAAATTGTGGATAATCAAGGGGATACTATGCAAGACTGGTGAGAAGTGATAATGAGAGTGTAGATATAGAAATCCTTTGAAATCAAATGTGAAGTGTGTCTATGATCTCCATTTCCAGGTACAGATTCTCAACAGGATTTTAATAACAAATATAATCCATCAAGTATCGTAAAAATAGGCAAAGCATCCTTGCTACTCTACAAAATCTTGGAAATTTAGAATGGCAAGGGGCCTCATTACATTGTCCCATGCAAGCCAGTGCTCTCACCTTATGAGAAGCATCTCCATTGCACCTGAATAACTTGGCTATGACTTTGACAAGCAAGTGAATTGCATCTAAGTAAAGGAGAGCTCTCCCAGGTCACCAGCCTCACTATCTCCTGTGGATCGGATCCTTCTTGGTCCATTGCCCAAATGTAGATCAAGAGGATTGGAGATGGCTGTTTGGCTGACACAGTTCGACCTAGAGAGGGGCATTGACTGAATTATCTTGTCTTTCAATGGGCCTTTGTTGCAATGGTCTCTTGTTGAGCTTCTTAAATTGTTAGAGCTATTTTGACCTCACAGGCAGCTTTTAATCTGAGTGCAAATTCCTCAGCCAATTCATTAGGAATTGAATCTCAGCTCCAAGCTTGCCCACCTTATGGCAATATAATAAAGCTTTTTGCCCCTTACCGTGGAAACAAATTCAAACAAACAAGTCAGAACCAGAGACAAAAAAGGAGTGACTATTCCCAGACAGAGGTGCTATGTGTATTACTATAGCCACCTGTTAAAGCACTACTTGGATTACAGACCAGTGGCCCTGAGCTTTCACAAGATGATGTTTGAAACAATTCCAATGTTCAGTGGTGGAACTTGCAATCCTCAGTTTGTGGTCTGCCAGCTGAAGATAAAGATCTACACATCCCCTTCAGGGCCCACAAGGTGGGAAGACAAGTATATCTACTTTGAATTCCCCCAGCCTTTGCTCATGGGCGGTGACATTAAGGTGGAATTCTTCCACAAGCAGAACAAGATGCTCAAGAAGGACAAAAGTTTCACTTTGGGGTAAATACATTCTTCATACCAGAGGAAAACTCAAACAAAGTAGAAAATGGAAGTCTTTGTGGTGATCAAGAGATTGATAGTTATTGGCAGTGCTGAGCAATCAGATAATGACAAAGAATATCTCATATTCACATTATCCAAAAACGATCTTGACAAAGCGAATAAAGACAAGGCCAACAGATACTTTTTTCCCCAACTTTAAGGTGAAGCTTTTCTTCACAAAAACTGTAGAGGAGCCGGCAAACCCAGAGGCCAGCAGTTCCACTTTGGTCACCCCGGACATTAGTGACAATGAACCTGATCATTATAGATACTTGGACACCACTGACTCTGATCCAGAGAATGAGCCTTTTGATTATCAACACACACAGATCACTAAAGTCTGAATATTTTTTTTTTATCAAGAGGGAAAAATAGAGACAAACTTGAAGAACCTGAAAAAGGACCTTTTTTTAAAATGGCAATAGAACATTGTATCAGCTGACCAGTGATAGGAACAGTGACTTTCTCTGACCAGTTCCATTGGGGCCTCTCCACCGGTGACAGGCTTGTCATGCTTGTCCTGTCCCATGGAAAGGAGGCCGCCTGCCTTGTTATTATCTGTATATACCTTTTGTGTTCAAAGGATGCTTAAAAGTTTCAATTAGGAAAAATAAAGATGGCACTTTCCCTTTTTCCAGTTTTATACAAGTGGAGGCATGTTGGAATCCTTACTAACTGTTAACTAATTAGAGTTGATCTAATCTTACAAGAAGATGTTTTGGGCAGAACCTGAAACAAGGTACTAAGTAGAACTAATTAATGCAAGGCTTGTGTTCACACCTTTACTCATTGGAGTTCAATGAGTTCATACCTCCCTTGAAGCTCTTTGGGCCAGAGAGCAAGAATCACTGGATTCCCTGAGATGAAAAATTGTTGATGAGACTTTTTGCAGTACTTCAGAGCTTACAGGAATTATTAGATTCCTGGCGCATGAACTAATGGACAATGGATTCCTTATGGACTATTTCTAGGACTTATGGACATTTGTAAATTTTCAGGTCAATTTATGTTGTTACATTACTACTAGCCTGTGTTATATTGCTATGTGGTTATGTATTTTAAGCAATTGCAAGAATCATTGGATTTCTTGAGATGAAAGATTATTGATGAGACTTTTGCAGTAGTTAAATTTTCATGTTGATTCATGTTATTTGTTACATTACCACTAGCCTGTGTTATATTGCTGTGTGCTTTTGTAAATTATGTATAATGCCTCTCATATTGATGGATTTATGTATACCATGTATATCTGTTACAAAGTTCTGGCCCATATTGATGGATTTATGTGTACCCCCTCAGAAACCCCCTATGTTTTAAAACAAAAGAAAGGGAGAGATGTTGGAATCCTTACTAACTGTTAACTAATTAGAGTTGATCTAATCTTACAAGAAGATGTTTTGGGCAGAACCTGAAACAAGGTACTAAGTAGAACTAATTAATGCAAGGCTTGTGTTCACACCTTTACTCATTGGAGTTCAATGAGTTCATACCTCCCTTGAAGCTCTTTGGGCCAGAGAGCACTATGGGAGAAAACCCATAATCCCTCTCTCTGGAAGGAGCATAAATAGGCCAATGGGCCAGTCGAAGAAGTTCTTCAGAGGAAGATGCTACAAGTCGAGATTTCACCAGAATGACATGAAGACTGGAGCTGGCTGGAGGCTGAAGAAAGCAGAGGCAGAGGCTGAAGGACCAGACCTTTGGATTTAAAGACATTCGGAGAGAGCTCTTGGAACCAAGCAGAGAGATAGGCCTCTAAGCTAACCGGGCTATATTGGAGATAATAAAAGATCTGAACTTTTATCACCTGGCTGTGTTTTGAGAAGAAAAAGCTCACCACATTTTGGCGCCCAACGTGGGGCTAACAGACCCCCCCCTCAGTGGATTTCAGTGGAAAAGCTCCGATCCTGATTCAAGTGGAAAAGCCTCTGATCCTGATCCAGTGGAAAAGACTCTTCAACCCAGAAATTAGGGTGAGTGCAACAAAAAAATTTTTGTTAGAAGAGTTAAAGTAGAATTTCAGCTAAGATGGGACAGATATTTAGAAAACAGCCTGTTTCTGTTCAAGGAAAATGTTTCGAGAGCATTGTCAAAATTATGGAAAGCCAAGGTTTAATTATAATTTTGGAGCAGATCACTGAACTTTTAGAAATCGTTAAGTATATATGTCCTTGGTTTTCTACAGAAAAGGAATTAGATTTAGATGAATGGAAATTAATCGGAGAAAAACTGGGTGAATGCTACAGATCTAATTCAAACTTAATGCAGTGGACAGATCAACTCTAATTAGTTAACAGTTAGTAAGGATTCCAACAGAGGCAGACCTGGTGTGTAATGCGTAGGATGTCCCTTTGTGTTCTGTCCCCTCCCGATGTGGCTTCAGAGCTCCCCGAGCTGTCCTGGTTCATAGCCTGCCCCTTTGCACGCCCATGGTGATAGGAAGCCAGCTAGCAGAGGGGGATTGGAGATAAAGGGCTGTTGCAATAGCAATGCGAGCAGCTGTGTCAAGACACCAGCCAGCAGTCTCTCCTTCCACTTCCCTTTCCACTCCTCTGCCTCCACCCACCAAAAATGTTATTTCCTATACAACACATCAGGACTTGCACAGAGTGGGCGGGGGCCATTTTTTCCCCAAGCTTATATATTAATAGAGTATGGTTCAATTACTATTTAACCTCACGTGCTTGGGACCTCAGTGCATCAACTCAAGCCTCAGCCCATTACAGTGTGTCATTAAGATTAGGTAAAAAATGAGGCAAAGATGGCTTCTTTCACCTACTTAAGTTACTATGATAACAGCTATTTCTTTCTTTCCTCACTCCCTCCATTCTTTCCTCTTCCTTTCTTTCCTTCCTGGCTTCCTTCTTTCCTTCCTTTCTTTCTCCCTCCCTTCCTTCCTTCTGAATGGGCCCAGGTGCATATTTCTCAAACGCTGAATACCCTAGAACTAAGTTTCAGGAAATACTTGACTCCCCCAAAATTAGACAGCATTGCTGATCATTGGTCAACTGTTACTTCCTTTTTAGTTCATGCAACGAACCCAAGACTTTTGCTATTTCATCCATTCCTTGTTTCTGGCTCAGGGCCCCACACCATGTTGGGCTGCTCATTTTCAGTGCTTAGACCTGTCTTGATCAGGACAGAATAAATATTTTCTCTTTGTATCTTGAGATGGCTCAAAGCAGTCAAATTGGGTAAGCTCTTCTAGCATCATGTCCCACAGAGTTGATGGGGGCTCATCTGAGATGTATGCCTTCCTAATCTTTTCAACAATAAGGTGAGTGAGGCCAGTTCTGATCATATGACGAGAGCCAACCCACACGCAGAGAGATGACTGTGATAACTAAGTCTGACTCACAACATAGCATTTTCACTTTTTTTTGCTGTTGGCTTGCATTTAATTTTCTTACTAATTTTTTTGTGTGTGTCTGCCCTGATTTTTGTGTTGCAAGATAATTCTACTTTTCCATATATTGCATTTAACATATATTATAATATGTATAATATATATTGGATTAGCTGCCATCAAGGGGAGAGGGTACAATAAGTGCAAGCTGTCCCTGGAATTAGATTTCTGTTGTGTTTCGTCATACAGGCCTGTTGCTTTGTATTTGCTCTTGACCAGGGCACCTGACTCTTGCATTCCCTCATTTAGCTCCCAGACAAGTACATTGTGAAAGGGCTGTTAAATCCCCCATCCTTAAGTCAACTTGGAGGAGGAACACCTTCTTAGGGAAGCATTGGCAGAGGGATTTTGCAATAGTGCCCTGGCAAGGCTTCAAAATACTTTTCAAAGCTTTCCCTTGTAAGTCTGAAAAAAGCTTTAGAATTTTTACTAAGGGAGATCATACTCCTGGAAGACCACAGTGTTTTACTTATTGCCTCTTTGAGGAAACAAAAGCAGGAATTGGGGGGAAAGTGTTCTTTGGTGTCTATCATAGTAAAAGCTGTCTGGATGAGCCACATTCATGATAACTTCATCTTTCCCCTCAGACTGCCTCTGGGTGGGGTCCCTGGTTGCTCTCCTTCATAACCCCCATACTAACTCCAATTTGTTTATTCCATTTTACTCACATTTGAGCTGTCTGGATGAGCCACTTTCATGATAGCTTCATCTCTCCCCTCAGACTGCCTCTGAGTGGGTTCCCTGGTCATTGTCCTTAGTTACCCCCATACTAACTCCAATTTTTAATTGTATTTTACTCACATTTGATCCTTACATTTTTCATCTACTCATGAAATTGTTTCTTCAAGGTTGTAAGTAACGAGTTCCCACTGATTTGGTAAACCTGGAACCACAGATCCCCGTTTCTGCCACTCAGCACCCCCATCCTGCTGGTACCACCTACGAGTCACCCAGTTACCCTCCTCAGTCTGCACCCCACTGGGATGGGTCAGCTCCTTGCCCCTTTCAGGGTGATCCAGGTCCAGAAGATGAGGCCTTTCTCCTTTTGTCACAAATGAATCTGGTCTGGACTACTTGAGGTGGCAAGAAAGGGACAATGGCCCTTTGGCTTTGGGCCTGGCCAGTTCTAGCATTCCACTGGCTGCCAGATGCCAATTGTGTCTCTGTGAAGACAGGGAATCCAAGTCTGACAGTGGGAGCTGGTGGGAACCTGGTCTCTGCTTTCTGTTCTTTGCTTTAAGCAGCATCATGCCATCACCCGCTTGCTTATTGACTGAAGCACTAGAGCAGGCCAGGATTCCTTAGCTATATTGTTACTGGAAAGCTGCCACTGATGTGAGGCTGTTGGACCTTTTTAAATGGTAGTTGGCAGGTTTCAATTAATACTGAGGAGAGGGACAAGCCTGAAGGCATTGATAACAAGGATGTCCTAGTAGAAGAAATTCATTAGGACTAGCGGGGGAAGGTATGACATAAAGAGAATGGACTGAATGGAATCTTGGAAAGGTTTCTCAAAGGCTCTAGGGCATTAAGCCCAAATTTGAGGATATCATATGATCCTTATTCTCAGAAGATTGTAGGACAGAAAAGTTCAGACCCTAGCTTAAGTTTCAGAAAGTTCATGACTACAGGACTTCGACAGCATTGCAGTTCATTGGTCATTGGTTACTTTCTTTTCAGTCCATCCAATGAACTCCATATTCTTTTGCTATTTGAGCTATCCCCTCTTTTTGGCCTGGGGCCCCATGCCATGCTGGGCTCCTCCCTTATTGTGCTGGGATCTCTCCTTGAAAGCACAGAATCCATGCTTTCTATTTGCATCTGGAGATACCTTTTAAGTAGCCCATTTGAATCGGGGGGTTGCACACAGATTCCTGATTTTTTTTTTCTTTTCCCTGGTTTTTTGCAACACAAAGGTTAACAAAAATGAATGTTGTATTCTCTATGGGTATTTGGAAAAATACTAATTTCAAGATTAAAAAGATAAATTTTAAAATTAATAATATATTATATGAAATCTTTCCAGTGTAAGCTCTTTCTTCTTCCTTCTTTCTCTCATTTTCCTCTCTCCCTTTTTCCTCTTTCTATCTTTCTTCCGTCCCTAAGTTGGTCTTACTCCATGCTGCCTTGTCTCTTTTTCTCCTTTTTGATCATTCTCTTTCCACCTTCCCATTTCAGAATCAGTACTCAATAGGTATCTTTCCAATATTTTTCTGGGGGTGCTGATGTGTCTTCTTCAATTCCAATTGCAATTCCCACATATTTGAATTTTTTTTTATTTCTTCCCAAATTTTTCTCTTTGATCTATGGATTTCCAAATTTGGCACTGATATTCCAATTTTTTTTTTCCCACAATGGATTTTGTTGAGATGGTATTGGGGGATTTTTTTCTATTTCTACATTTTCCTTTCATTTTCTATCATTCTAGGACAATATTCCCAAATTATTTCTTTCATTATTATGTCAAGGTTCTTTTTTTGGTCACAATTTTCAGATAGTCCAGTTTTCCAATTTTCTATTCCTAATCTGTTCTCCAGATCTGTCTTTTAAGTTAAGTTTCAGATTGTTCTATTTGTGTTCAAAATTTATACTCTGTATTGTAATTTCTTGTTTTTTATCCATTTCTATGGCTTCCCATTGCCAATCTTCATTTTTCAAAAACATATTTTTATCTTTGGATTCCTTTCCTCCTTTGTAAGTTGGTTTTCTTTTTTTTTCTAGGATTTTTTAAAGTTACTTTTTTTCTCAATTACTGTTAATTTTGAAATTCTTTTTTGCATTCCTCTACATATTTTTGGTTTTACAGACATTGCACATTACACTTTACTTAGGTTTCCTCCTCTGAAGATGAACTTTTGTCTTCTCTATTCCTATGACATATCAACAATTGGGTTCTTCTTTGCAAGTGTAGTTAAAAAAAAAAAGAAAAGAAAAATGAGTTTTAAGCTCCTTTAATGCATATGTGGGAGGAAAGTTCCTCAAGCCTCCCTTCAATGTTGTCCTCTGACCAGGAATTCCAAAGACTCTGACTAGGAGCCACAAAGTCTCTGCCCAGAAACCTCAAAGCAAGAACTTTCCTCACCTGCAAGTACCAGCAGCCAGCAGCATCCCAACTGTGCTGCCTCTGCACCCACTGAGGGCTCCTCACCAGAGCCAAGTTCTCAGTGGCACAGCTGGACCTGGCTACCATCTGTCTGGGAGTCTGGGAGAGGAAAGTCTGTGTGGTTCCTGTTGAGGCTCCAGCCACTCCCACCTTGGTCCAGGGTCCCCACTTGTTGTTTCTGTGGATTTAGTCTGGAGGTGTTGCCACTTTAGAGAGCTTCATTCCTAGCCCATGGCTTTTTTCACAGCTTTTTGGGTTGTGTCTGAAGGATCCCTTATGATATTCTGAGTCTTTAATTTTAATGTCTATATTCTCCTTAAGGTACAAATTTATTCCACTTATGGGGGAAATTGGGAGAGCTGGAACTTAACAGTCTATGTTCAAACACCTTCCTAGATGCCTCCAAAGAGGAAATTTTTTTAAAAGAACCAAAATGAACCATTTGTTCAGAACTTTTTCCCTAGGGCTTTTGGTAGTAGTGCTTGGGGATTCTCCTCAGAAAAGATTTGGATTTGAAGGCCAAGGCTGGCTGGACTTTGGTCAACTTCTTCCGGGAACTACTCGCTTTGGCAGGACCAGCTGGGGTAGCTTCTTGGGGTCAAGAAAATACAATTCAAGAAAATCATAATCAAAAGTGTGAAAATGCTATGTTGTGATTCATATCCAGTTCCCACAGCCCTCTCTTTGTTTGCAGATGCTCTCATCATCACTAGATCATTGGCTCAGGCCTGAATCATCTCATTATTGAAAAGCACCATTTCCATCAGAATTGATCATCATACATTCTTCTTGTTGATGGTCTCCTGGTTCTGCTCATTTCACTTAGTACCAGTTCATGTAAGTCTCTCTAGGCTTCTCTGACATCATTATGATGACTGCCAAAATTCCTTTTAACTCTCACAATCTAGGCAGAGCATCTAGTCTGCCTCTCTTGAAATCATCTTGTGAATCCAACTCAGCCAATTTGTCAAGGCACTGGTAGATTTGTTGTGAAAGGGTTAATTTCAGCTTCTATTATTCCCCTAGTAGTACTACAAATCAACTTGAAAATAAGATGGAAAAGGGCTTGATCCAATGGGCAATTTTCTCTACCAATACCCAAAATCCCTGTACCCTCTACATATTCATTTGACACTGAAGCATATATATCTAGCTATACCTATTCTTGCTATCCTATATGCTTGATAATAAAAATATCCTGGTGTTTCAATAATATCTCATGTTCCTTGTGAGCCTCAGTTTCTTCATCTATAGAATGGGAATGGATAACAACACATATTTATGAAGCATTCTGAGAAAATCATTCTGTAAACTTTAAAGTTTTGTGAAAGTGTAAATGTTTGCTATTGTTATTTAATTATTAATGTGCTTATTTAAAGCACAATCTTAAAGTCATTCAGGTTGATGTCTAAGAATCATAAGACCTGATTTGATGTTTTTGTGCAGATACTATGAAAGCCTGATTAATGAGTAAAAATGCAGCACAATTTCTATGACTCAGTTTGCTCAGCTGTAAACTGTGGATAATAAAGGGGATTCTATGCAATACTGTTGGGAAGAGAAAATGAGAAGGTAGATGTAGAAATCCTTTGAAATCAAATGTGAGGTGTGTCTATGACCTCCATTTCAAGGTAAAGATTATCAACACTTGTTCAATAAGAAATACAATCCATCAAGTGTCTTAAATTTTTGCAAAGTATCTTTGCTACTCTACAAAATCTTGGCAATTTAGAGTGGGAAGAGGCCTCATTACATTGACCCATATAGGCCAGTGCTTTTATCTTATGAGAAGCATCTCCATTGCACCAGAATAACTTGGCTATGATCTTGAAAGCAAGTGAATTGCATTTAAGTAAAGGAGAGCTGTCCAAGATCACCAGCCTCACTATCTTTTCTGGATCCTTCTGGGTCCATCAATCAGATGTAGTTCAGGAGGATTGGAGGTGGCCCTGCAGGTAAGGTTTTTAACAGATCTGTTTGAGGCAGTTTGACCTGGAGAGGGCCATTGGCAGGATTATCTTGTTTTTCCGTGGGCTTTTGTTGCATTGGCCTCTTGTTGAGTTCCTTATTCAACAAGGTCTGTTTTGACCCCATTGACACTGCAATCGGGAGGTAAATACCCCCAGGTTTTTCTTTAAAAATAAATTTCCCTTGTAAATTGCAAGTTCATTAGGAATTTAGTCTGAGTCTTTCCACAACTTTGCTTACCTTAAGCCAACATAATAAAGTTTTTGTCCCTTGTCTTGGAATTCATCCAGGCCTAGAGTTTGCCTTCATTAAACTAACTGATCAGTCCAATCCCATTATAGCATTTAGAAGCATTTCATTATTTTAGATAAAGCTTTCAAAAGTCTTTCTACAGACAGGATGGAGAGAAAAAAGAACCATAAAGAACTGTTGAAAAAAATCTAAGAAACAGTTGAAGAGATTTTTTTCTACTCTTCCATCTTTTTAATTGGAATGGATCTTGGTGGTTTCAAAATGAACTCTAAGCTTTGGAGCCTCCTTCCTTTTTCTGCTATAGACCCAGCCCCTAAGTGTATTTTTTTATGATTGTCTTAGTTTCTTTCATCTAACTAAGTTCTAGGCTGCTTTGTTTCATTCAGCTCAGCTTTATATGCTAGAACTTCACACTCTAGAATCTCACACTTGCATGCTTTAGAACCCAAGAATTGGAAAGGGGCAGCAGCTTAGGAATACTTTTTTTATACTGTGTACAGAAAAACAGATCTCTACATAACTTGAGAGGTTTGATTATTTTATATTATTTTTATATTTTTATATCTTTTGTATATTTTATCATATCTCATTGGTGCTGTGCCATCTATATTGAAGCTATGTATGAATAGATAAACCAGAATAACTTCACTATGTATAATACACCATCCTCCCTCCCCTTAGCTGCTGGATTAAGCTCCCATTCCATAATTCCAAAATTCCCTTCTTGCATTCTTTCCCATTGTGCCAGGCTATTTGCTATGATTTTACATCTCTAGGAGGAGAAAGTTATTTGGTGGCATATTCATAAGCACTTTGTTATTTCAGGATAAGATGAACAAGACATCCCCGGCAAAGGAGTTGCTTCCCTTTTAATGCATAGAATTTCCACAGATTTGGACAATTTTTCTCCAGAATTATCCTTATAGTCTGGCAGAAGAAACTGTACCTCTTACCTTTCCTACTTTCCTGGATAGGATTCTTCAATATTCTGTTTTTTTGATAGCAGATGCTTTTACTTAGTCTGTTAGGTGAGTTTGTCACCCATCTGGGGATAGCATATAGTGTTGCAATGGGGCATAGTCAGGTTCTTGATGAAAGTTGATTGACCTGGCAGATTAGGGACCTTCCATTCCTTCTATTGCTCTTCCCCCAACTTGAATCACAAATTTAGTCCTAAAAGAGACTCCAAAGGTGATATAACTCTAGTTCCTCATTTTATAGATTAGGAAACTGAGGTCCAAAGTGAGGAGATAACAAAAAGTCTTTAAATAATTTGAGTTTCAATTGGACAAAAAGAGAATCTTTGATAAATAATTCTATTCATTGTAAAAAACATTGAAAACCATAGGTATCAAAACAAGTTTCTTTAATAAGATCAAAAGTATATAAAATCAAGCATTGGCATAGGAAGTTTGCCAATTAAATCAAAGATAAGGCAGAGATGCCTACTGCTTCCACTATTTCTTCACAAAACATGAGATATGCTAGCTATAAATGACAGGAAAAATCAATTAAGACAATAATACTTGTAAAGAGGAAGCAGCATTATTTTGATTAATTGATGCAATTAATGCCTTCAATAAAGTGGTAGGATATGAATAATTTTAAAAGGTTTTTTTCTTTTCTGTTACAAACAAAACTCAGGATAAAAAGATGAATTTGATTTATAATGAAATGCATAGAATCTGGGAATTTACTTCTCATGATCTTTGTAAGATTTAACTAAATAACAAAATCATTTTTATGGTAATAAGAGAAGTAAATAATTGGAGAATTTTAGTATTGATAGATGGGACACTCATAGATGGTTTAGTGGATAAAATCCTGAATTTGGATTCAGGAAGATTAGAGTTTGTTTCCTATCCATACACTTAGTAGCTAGTGACTTTTAGGCAAATCATTTAACTTTTTCCTTCCTCAGTTTCTTTATTTGTAAAATGGGGATAATAATAATGATACCTATTAGGATAAAATGAGGTCATACGTGCAAAATGCTTTGTAAACTTTAAAATGCTAGCTTTCATTAAATATTTTGGGGAAGATGTACTCTGCAAGAGGACTTGTCTGGATGTGTGTTTGGATATTTTTGTTTTGTCAAAAGACCTACAATCTAATCCTGATAAATATACCTTCTGCTAACCTACAGTGCTGCTTCTTGGTATTTTAGTAGAAATTCTTCAGAAATTTCTATTCCCCCCCTTAAAATAAGAAAGAAGAATCACCCCATTACCTGTCTTCTGGTGGTAGGCCCTTGCAAACACTGGGTTGATCTTTGAATGACATCTACATATTCATAATTGAGAGCTCATATTCAACGTCACTCTCTTTTGGTTAGGCCTGTCCCAAACTTGTACTCTGCCTTTTCCTATGTTAAATGACCCTTATTACCACTGGGCCTGAGAAATGGACATTTATAGAACTACAGGTATTACCCTTTGCAAATTTTAAAAGGTAAATACAAATAAAGTTAGTTGAAGAGCTGTATTTCTTTCCTTCTACCTCAAAGGCTCTCCTACTTATATTTTATTGAAAATTTATTAATGCCATGATTGTAGAAATAAAGTTATTGGGTGGTGAGCATCATAGGCTGTCATTGAAACTCTCGGTCATCTTTATCCCTTGCACAGTGATTAACCTGAATTGCTTAGACAAATGTTTCTTCTATTATATCCTACAAGTATGCTGACTTCTTCTTCTTCTTCTTCTTCTTCTTCTTCTTCTTCTTCTTCTTCTTCTTCTTCTTCTTCTTCTTCTGGCAATTGGAGTTAAGTGACTTACCCAAGGTCACACAGCTAGGATATGTGACTTCTTTTTGTAATGAATAATGAATAAGCAAGTTCTGGTTTTGAGGATGTTCCATTTTCTGGGTAGCAGGAAGCTCTTCCCAACAGACAAATCATCGATACTATCTTAGCTTTTCTAAAACAAAGCAGATCCACAAAAAATCTTTAATACATTTCAAATAACTAAGTCTGGCAAGAGAAAGAGCCAAGAAACTTTGCTATATAATTGAATGATTCAGTTATCTTTGCTGGTAAATTCCACTTTTTGGAAATGGTGGGAGCTAGTGGAAGGAGCATCTCTGATTCCTGCTCATTGCTTTAAGTGCCGTTATCCTATCACCTCCTTGCTTATGGACTTAAGCATTGGAATGAGTTAATATTTCTTATATAAAATGGTTTTTGAAAGCTTCCATTGATGTGAGGGTAATGGTTCTAAATGATAGAGGTCAGGTTACAGTGGATACTGAGGAGAGGAATGAGCCTGAAGGGCTAGATAACAGAGATGTCCTAGTGAAAGAAATGTATCAGGATTGGTGTGAGAAAGCTTCAAAGGTATGAAATAAAGAGGAGGTACTGAATGAGGTTCAGGCAAGGTTTCTCAGAGACTGTAGGACCTTAGGCTTAAATTTCAGGAGGTCACCTGTTCCCTATTCTCAGAGGATTATAGAACAGAAAAAGTCAGATCCTATCTCTAAATTTCATGAAATCATGTGATCTCTATTATCAAAGGGCTGTAGGGCAGAAAATGTGAGATGTTAGGCCTAAATTTTAGGAAGTCTTATAATCCCTATATAGCCTTAGAGGACTATATAGAACAGTAAAGCTCAGATTCTAGGCTTAAATTTCAGGAAGTCGTGACCCACAGAACCATCCAATGAACTCTAGTGTTTTGCTATTTAATCCATTCCCTTTTTCTGGCCTGAGGCCATACACCATGCTGGACTACTTAAATGGTGTGCTTGGACTTCTTGAATGGATACAATTAATGCTTATTATTATTATTATTTCCCCATTCTACATCTGTCCTCCCTTCTATTAGCTTCTGTCTTTCCTTTTTCCTTTCTTCTTCTAATTCCCTACAGAGTGAGACAAATTTCTATACCAAACTAAAATGTATAGTATTCCCTCTTTGAGACAAATCCGATGAGATTAAGGTTCAAAAAAAAAATGCTTCTGTTCTTTCCTTTAATTATAATAAGTCTTTTTGTGCTTTTTCCTGTAACATAATTTTATCTCCCCTTTCCTCTATTCCTAGTACAATCTCTTTTCCATCCCAATTTCTTTGTTATATCATCATATTAAAGTTAACTTATACCTACAACCTTTAAGTATACCCCTTCTAATTATCCTGATAAAGATATGGTTCTCAAGAATTACATGTATCATTTTCCCATGTAAGGATGTAAACATTTTAACCTTTAAAAACATTTTGTTTTCTTTTTTAACTTCATTATGTTTCTGTTGAATATTGCGTCTGAAGATTAATTTTTTCAGCTCTGTTTTTTCTTTTTTTTAATAACTTTTTATTGGCAGAACCCATGCCAGGGTAATTTTTTACACCATTATCCCTTGCACTCACTTCTGTTCCGATTTTTCCCCTCCCTCCTTCCACCCACTCCCCCAGATGGCAAGCAGTCTTTTACATGTTAAATAGGTTACAGTATATCCTAGATACAATATATGTGTGCAGAACCGAACAGTTCTCTTGTTGCACAGGGAGAACTGGATTCAGAAAATATAAATAACCCAGGAAGAAAAACAAAAATGCAAGCAGTTTATATTCATTTCCCAGTGTTCTTTCTTGGGGTGTAGCTGCTTCTGTCCATCCTTGATCAATTGAAACTTCAATTTATTGAAGAGATCCACTTCCATCAGAATACATCCTCAAACAGTCTCATTGTTGAGGTATATAGTGATCTCCTGGTTCTACTCATTTCACTTAGCATCAGTTCATGTAAGTCTCTCCAGGCCTCTCTGAAATCATCCTGCTGATCATTTCTTACAGAACAATAATATTCCATAACATTCAAATACCACAATTTACTCAACCATTCTCCAATTGATTCATTTTCCAGCTTCTAGCCATTACAAACAGGGCTGCCACAAACATTTTGGCACATACCAGCTCTGTTCTTTTCATCACAAATTATTGAAAACCTCTCTTTCATTGAATGTCTATCTTTTCCCCTGAAAGATAATGCTGTATAGTTGATTCTTGGTTGTAGTACAAGGTCCTTTGTCTTTTGGAATGTCATATTCCAGAACTTTTGATCTTTTAAAGAGTAAACTGCTGGTTCTTGGGTAATATTGATTGTTGTTCCTTGATGTTTGAATTGTTTCTTTCTGGATTGTTGCAAATTTTTTTCCCTGATCTGACAGTTCTGAAATTTAACTACAATATTCCTTGGAGTTTTCATTTTAGGATCTCTTTCAGGAGATAATCAGCAGATTATTTCAATGACTACTTTACCCTCTGCTTCTATGATATCGTAGATTTTCCTTGATTTCTTGAAAGACATTGTCCAGCCTTTTTTTCATCATAGCTTTCAGATAGACAAATAATTCTTAGGTTGTCTCTCCTGGATCTATTCCAGGTCAATTGTTTTTCCAATAGTTATTTTACATTTTCTTCTATTTTTTTCTTTTTTTCCTTTGGGTTTTGTTTGACTCTTCTTAATGTCTCATAGAGTCATTCACTTCCATTTTTCAAATTCTAATTTTTAGCAAATTATTTTCTTCAGTTACCTTTTTTACTTCCTTTTGCATTTGGCCAAAAACACTTTGAAAGGAGTTGTTTTATTCAGCAGATTTAGTCTCCATTTCATCAATTCTATTTTATAAGGAGCTGTTTTTTTTTTCCATTTTGTCAATTATATTTTTTCAAGGACTTCTTTTTTTTTCTATTCCACCAAATTTATTTCTAAGATTTTTTTTCAACCAATTTCTGTGTTTCCTTTTGGAATATTATTGTTCTATAAAAGTGATGAATAAGCTGATTTTAGAAAGACCTGGAAAGATTTATATAAACTGATGCTGAGTGAAATAAGCAGAAAAAGGAATATATTGTACACAATAACAGCAAGAATGTGCAATGAGTAAATATGAAAGTCTTGGTTCTTCTCAGCAGTTCAGTGATCTAAAGCAATCCCAAATAGACTTTGGACAGAAAATGCTATCTTCATCCAGAAAAAAAAAAACAAAAAACTAAGGAGACTGAATGTAAATCAAGATATGCTATGTTTACTTCTTTTTTCTGTTTTTTTCTAAATCTCTTCCATGGTTTTTCCATTTTGCTCTGATTTTTCTTCCCAACATGATTCATAAAGCAATGTGTACTAAAATAAATTTTAAAAAATTAAAAAGAGAAAATGAGCAAGAAAGGTAATATTTCAGATCTTGGATGCCAATATAGGGAAATTAGATTTTGTTCTATGTGTAGAGAGAAATCATTCAATTTAGATCAATAAAAGTTTTTAAAGACCTACTGAGAACCAGTCATTGGGTTTGTCTCAGTCATTGGAGACACAAAGGTCAAACAAAAAAAAAGTCAGTGACATGTTATATTCCCAATGGAAGGGGAAAACAAGTTATACCCAAATAAGTAGAGGAGGAGGATAACAGTAGCAATGCTGGGAAATAAGAAAGGATCTGTTTTTTTTTTGTTTTTTTTGTGTGTGTGTGTGTGTGTGTGTGTGTGTGTGTGCAACTACAAATGATGTTTTATTCTATATTATAGTATGGGAGAGATTAGAGTTAAGGAAATCAGTAAAGAATAGAAATAGTTATTCTGAGGAAGAATCCTTTGGGCTTGGCCATTATTTGATGTAGAAAGGGAATACTTTAGGATGATTCTAATATTTCAAGGATGAATGACAGTATGATTTACACAATAGGGAAATAAAAAGAGAGAAATGCTTTTGAGGAGACAATTCATAAACTGAGTTTTAGATATGCTGAATTTGAAGAACAGAATAGCCAAATGGAACTGTCCAACAGAAAATCAAAGAAAGAAAACAAGTTAGGGAGCAAAATTAGAACTGGAAATGTAGTTTTCAGTTATTGTTTTGCGGTTGATTAAAGTTGTAGAAGGGGATCTCTAAGGAAAAAATTATATGATGCTGATTATAGCAGGGACAGGGGCATTGTGACCTCATATGTAGAGGATTAAATGAGGAAACTGAGCTCTGGAAGGATATGAAAAAGGATGAGCTTAGAATATAGGAGGAGAAACAGGACAGTACAATTTAAGGAAAGCTAAGAAGGAGAACAAGTTTGAAAGAGGGGAGAAGAGTTTAACAGTCTAATTCTTTGAAAAATATAGGTGGAAATAGGATAAAAAAGACTCCAATGGAGCTAATTATTAAGAGATCCATGATGGTATGGTAGAGAGTACTTTCAATGAAGTACAAAAATGAAATCCAGATTTGCATGGAGATAAGAAATGTGTGAGTACCGAGGCTGCAGATGTTAACAATACTTTAGATGTGTAGATAAGTAAATCCATAAAGACAGAGAAAAGAACAGGAGTGAGAGAATTTTTATTTTTATTGTTTAATAACAGGAAACAGTATGACTCCCCCCAGTCAAGGGGGAGCAATGTGTCTGTAGGTAAAAGAGAAAGGAGATTGATTATAGAAAGTCCTCAAAATGGATAGAATCAAGACCACAAATATGTGTGTCTATGTGTGTGTGCACGCATGTGTGAGTGAGAGACAGACAGACAGACACAGAGACAGAGAGATTCAAAAAGAGGAGATCTATTTCTGAAAAGTGAGGAAAAATGGTAAAGTAAGCAAAGATAACATACAAAGAAGCTTTAAGCAAAATCATAACTTGGAGATGTCCTGCTAAGGGTAAAGAAAGTTGAAAGAAATTATGTGTTAAGAAGACTCTCAAGTCCAATTGAAGAAGTATAAATACTTTATACCTTTGGTACAGGAATAATAGAGAACAATGTAGCATAAGAATAGCAGATCAGGGCATATGAACAGTACAGAAGACCAGAGTATTACCTTAAAGAAGAAATATGCCTCTGGGTGTTAGCTTTCATTGGTGCTATCCCTAGTTATACTTCCAACTTTAAGGTGTTAAGAAAATTGTAGGAACAGAAATTATTTTACATACAAAAGAGAGAACCCATGCTTCTTAGCTGTCTTTAAAAACAGCTTAGAAATTTGCCATTTTTGATTTCCATTCTTTAAATTGAATGCAAATTCACCATACAATGCATGCCTTAGTAAGGATATTAGATGTCCTTTAGTTGACAGTTCATGAGATGATAATAAGCAGGGTTTGTATTCCACTGAATAGATTTATATAATGTTCTGTTTTTATAACTACCTCGTGCATATTTAAACTTGGCTTTATCAACATTATGTCAGCCACTTTGGAAGACTTCACTTCAGAGCTTAGAATGTTTCCTTTCTTGGTCTGTTTGCTCTTTATAGTAATTTGTGGAGACTGTGGCTAAATTCTCTCCTTAAGCCGAATTATGCCTCATTATGAATTGTCGTTGAATCTTTAGAGAAGGGATTAAAACAAGCATCATGAAATCAGAATATTTACTACCAGCGATTTAAAAGAACCACCAGAGAAAGAACTAGTAATAAACAAAAACACCATCATCTTGACTTAATCAAAAGAAAAACAAGAAGAGAAAAAAAGGGAACCACATATTTCTTCCTTATAAACCTCCATTCCCTCTTCAGAGTATTGGGGTTTTCAATACAACAGTCTTAAGCCCCCAAGATTACTTTACAATCTCTGTAATCATCTCTCAATTCCCCAAGAGAAAAGTTGGAAAAAGCAGTGGCAAAAATGGCTTTGGTTTTTTCTCAGGAAGAAAGAAAGTAAATATCAAATTGATGAGTGACAGGATAAAATAAAATCTGACAATAAAGACACATGTGACACACATTGAAAAGGCTGTGGGGAACTTCTTTCAGAAATTGTGAAGAAAGAAAACATGTTTCTGAAAAAAAATAAGCTGAGATAATAGTAAGCTGAAATGGGATGGTGTTTTGCAGATATGTAGGAAGAATAGACCCCGTGGAGTCAATAAGAAAATGCAGATTTAGAAAGAGTCTCTTTTCTTTTCTGCTTCTCCCTGGCATTTGGGAGTCCATTCTGAGTCACCAAGCACATATTGATTTGGCCTTGATTTATTGATGGCTATCGAAACTGCATCTCAGATAATACAATACAGAGAGAAACAAATCCAGAGAACTTCTATTCCATTCTTACTAACGAGTAGTAAAGGTGAAATGAAGCATAAACCTTCATTGTCAGTCTGAATAACTGGATTCCTAAATTTCTAAATAAACATTGCATTTCTTCTTGTTGCTTTTTTTTAATTGCAAGGAAGGAAGTTTTCAGAATTTTGACATGAAATCATTATATTAACATAATGTTGGCTCTTTTCTTTTGATTTGGATCTGGGATTTCCCAAAGGAAAGGAGGTACTAGTAAATAAGCAATGTTGATCAGTGCATATCAGCACCTTCTAAGCCACTATACTTTCAGATGGTTAGGGTCACTGATAAATTTTCTCAAGTGACTTGCTTGTGGATATAGGCTAACAGTGCTAGAGGCAAGATTGAAGCCATAACTTTCCTTATTCTGAGGCCAGTTCTCTATCCATGAGGCACACCTGCCTATTCTTTACTATTTTAAATCAAATAAAAACCAAGTATTAGTGCAAAAGCACTAAGAAATAGACTTCCTGTAGGATTTAAGAACAGGAAACTAAACCCTTACTTTGTAAAGCTGGAACTAATGGAGAACCAGTGGACTCATTGGACAGATGGAGTTTGGGGGAGAAAGAATTTTTTTTCTGACATGTCTTAATTTAATTTTTTTCTTTCCTTTTCCTAAAGTGTTTCCACCTGACATTTAGTAATGTAATTTATAGATTTTGAACATTTGAATGGTTGCATGCAATTTCCTCCTAAATAAGAAAGGACTGAGAAATGGATAATAGAAAATGTTCTATATTCTATATGAGCTCTTACAGTTTCTGATCTTTTAGAACTGAGTGGGGGAGTCTTGTGAAGACAGATATCATAATGTTGGATTGTACATTGCTAAAGGTCACAGGTTATATGTTGAGAAGTCTTAAAAATCATTGTCTGAATCTAAAGAGGGAGGATTGCTGTGATAAATGAGAAGCATCTCTTCCAAATACACAGTACTTTTAGAAATTATTTTAAAATAACTTTGAATACAAGCTTTATCAGGGACTCCAATTATTAGTGGTACTAGTGAGTTACCAAAGCCTCCAATCATAATAGGCATTACTATGAAGAAAATTATTATGAAGGCATGGGCTGTGACAATTGTGTTGTAGATTTGATCATCGCCGATTAGAGTTCCAGATTGGCCAAGCTCTGCTCAGATAAGGAGACTGAATACAAGCTTTCCTATATCAAAATATAGTCCCTGTGATTCTTTCTCCTAATATACTTTATTGATTTTAGACTTGAAATGAAACCCCTCAACTCAGGGAGAAGACATTTGTTAATAGTAATGTATCTGAAGAATTAATCTATCAGTGATCCCATAGGACTTGTTCCAATCTTGGAAAATAAGTTGCAGTTGAGGTGATGTAAGCAGAGAGATTAGAACTCTCAGGCTAGTGGCCAAAGACTCATAAACTATCACAAGTATCTTAAAGCTGTTGTTGATTCATTCATTCAACCTTGAGTTACTAAAAATCTACAATGTGGAAAACATTTTGCAAAGCCAAAAATGGAAACTCTCCTTTGTCCTCAGAGATTTTACATTCTACCTGAGAGTGCAATATCTAGAGAGAACCATAAAATAAAATATATTTAAATCTGGCAACAAAGAAATTTGGAGAAGAGAGCAATGATTCAGGAGGCTAAGGAAGAAAAAGCCCTAATTTGAGATAGTTCTTGAACTGAGTCTTAAAGGAAGTGAAGGATTTTTAAGCAATAGATCAGGAAACAAATTCAGAGATTTGTGGTACAGTTTACATGAAGATTCAAATGTTGCCAATAGAATGAAATTTTATGGTAGAAACTGATTTTCTAATTTGTCTGGAAGATAGTATGGAAGAGTGAGAATGAGTGTGTGTGTGTGTGTATGTGTGTGTGTGTGTGTGTGTGTGTGTATGTGTGTAGTGTTTAGTGTGAAAACATGCTGGAAAAATGGAAAAAAAAAACTTGGAACATTGTGAAAGACTTTGGGTAAAGGAGTTTTTTTTCCCCCTCGAGAGGTAACTGGCAGGTACTAAAGGTTTTTGCTTTTGTTTTTGTTTTTTGGCAAGAGGAATATCATGGTTAACCATTTTCTCTTCTTTGAATAGAGATTGGGGAAAGGAGACAATTATCATCTCACCCTGCTTACATGCTGTCTGGGGAAATGAGCATTTCTCTCCTTTCAGGGTCCTGGCAAAGACAATGGCAAGTCCAGGCATAAATAGAATGATTGAAAGAACTAGGCATATTTAATGTAGAGAAAAAAAAATCTTAGATTTTGATATATGGTGTGTAATGTTCCTGTTGGTTTTCTGGAGATCTTTGAGCAGCCTTCTTTTCAGTAGAGTAATCACCACAAGACTAGCTAGGTGTTTAAGTCCAAATCCTTTATTATCTCCTTGCCTGGGGCCTGGTTAGCTTGCTTGAGGCCCTTCAGATGGTCCTTGGTCTCAGCAGGGGGAGCAGGAGGACAGGCCAGCCAGCCACCACGAAAGCATTATCCAACCCCTTTCCTTTTAGAAGATTTATTAGTTTTTCTTGATACGGGATTGAAGTCATCCTTGATACTTGATTGTTTGAGAGTACTAAAGATTCAGCCTGAAATCATCGCCTGGTCATCAAAGCACAAAGAGCCAAAAGACTCTCTAGAAATGTTCTGATATTTGATTTCAGGACCACCATGGGAAACTGAGTCAATAAAGCTTTGCTCAGCTGAATGAGCTTGAAATGTCTTCAGCACATCTCCTTGGTAGAGTATTTTATTTCTATGACTAAATAAATCTCCTTTTATTAACTGTTGAATTACTCACAAATATCTCTTTTTATTTTAGACAAATACCTAAACTACATACAGCCTAAAATAGAAGGCAAGTAAGTGATTCAGGAGGTAGACAGTTCATGACAAGGAAATACATCTGTGGGCAGGAAGGGCAGATTGAATTAGCCTATTAAAAGACCTTATATGGAGACACCATTAGGTTGGATCATAGCATAAAAGATTTAGGAATTATAGAGGTCATTGAGATTTGCCTTTAAAAAAATTGAGCTCAGAGAGTTGTCTCAAGTAACTAGAACTAGTTCACATAGACAGTAACTAGCAGAATAATTTGAATCAAATTCCTCTGATGGCAGGGGAATGGTT
This sequence comes from Antechinus flavipes, assembly GCF_016432865.1. Lineage (NCBI taxonomy): Eukaryota > Metazoa > Chordata > Mammalia > Dasyuromorphia > Dasyuridae > Antechinus > Antechinus flavipes. The sequence goes on along the minus strand of NC_067402.1, from coordinate 56,399,883 downwards.
AAGTGGTTCCATAGTGTACAGAGTGATGAGCTTGGAGTCAGGAAGATTCATCTTCCCTAGTTCAAATCTGGCCTACTCTAATTCCTTTAATCTCTTTCTCAACTTTTATTGTCACAGCTAGCATTTCTAATACAATATTGAATAATAATGGTGATAGTGGGCAACCTTGCTTCACTCCAGATCTTACTGGGAAAGGTTCCAGTTTTTCCCCATTGCATATGATGCTTACTGATGGTTTTAAATATATGCTCCTGACTATTTTAAGAAAAAGTCCATTTATTCCTATACTCTCAAGTGTTTTTATTAGGAATGGATGTTGGATTTTATCAAATGCTTTTTCTAGATCTATTGAGATGATCATATGGTTTTTGTTTGTTTGGTTATTGATATAGTTGATTATGCTAATAGTTTTCCTAATATTGAACCAGCCCTGCATTCCTGATATAAATCCTACTTGGTCATAGTGTATTATCCTGGGGATGATTTTCTGTAATCTTTTTGCTAATATTTTATTTAAGATTTTAGCATCAATATCCATTAGGGAGATTGGTCTATAATTTTCTTTCTCTGTTTTCAGCCTACCTGGTTTAGGTATCAGTACCATGTCTATGTCATAAAAGGAGTTTGGTAGGACTCTTTCAATCCTATTTTCTCAAATTGTTTATATAACATTGGAGTTCATTGTTCTTTAAATGTTTGGTAGAAGTCACATGTAAATCCGTCTGGTCCTGGGGATTTTTATTAAGGGAGTTGGTTAATAGCTTGTTTTTCTGAGATGAGACTATTTAGGATATTTACTTCTTCCTCTCTTAATTTGGGCAAGCTATATTTTTGAAGGTATTCTTCCATTTCAATTAAGTTGTCAAATTTATTGGCATAAAGTTGGGCAAAGTAACTCCTAATTATTGCTCTAATTTCTCTTTGTTAGTGGCGAGTTCTCCCTTTTCATTTTTAAGACTAACAATTTGATTTTCCTCTTTCCTTTTTTTAATTAGATTTACTAAGGGTTTGTCTATTTTGTTGTTTTTTTCATAGAACCAACTCTTAGTTTTATTAATTCAATAGTTATTTTTTTTGACTTTCAATTTTATTGATCTCTCCTTTTATTTTTAGAATTTCAAATTTAGTGTTTGCCTGGGGTTTTTAATTTGTTCCTTTTTTAGCTCTCTCGCCTTATATGTGAATCTTCTAAGAGAATGGGATTATGGGTTTCCTCCCATAGTGCTCTCTGGCCCAAAGAGCTTTAAGGGAGGTGTGAACACAAAGGTGTAAACACAAGCATTGTACTAACTAGTTCTACTTAGTACCTTGTTTCAGGTTCTGGCCAAAATCTTCTTGTAAGATTAGATCAACTCTAATTAGTTAGCAGTTTGTAAGGATTCCAACACAAATCCAATTCATTGACCTTCTCTTTCTCTATTTTATACAAATAGGCCTCTAAAGATATGAAATTTCCCCTTATTACCACTTTGGCTGCATCCCATACATTTTGGTATGATGTCTCATTATTGTCGTTTTCTTGGGTGAAGTTATTAATTATGTCTATGATTTGCTGTTTCACCCAATCATTCTTTAGTATGATATTATTTAGTTTCCAATTATTTTTTGGTTACTTTCCCCTGGCTTTTTGTTGAATGTAATTTTCATTGCATCGTGGTCTGAAAAGGATGCATTTACTATTTCTGCCTTACTGCATTTGAGTTTGAGGTTTTTAGGTCCTAATATATGGTCAATTTTTGTATCGGTTCCATGAACTGCTGAAAAGAAAGTGTACTCCTTTTTGTCTCCATTTCGTTTTCTCCAGAGATCTATCATATCTAATTTTTTCTAGTATTCTATTTACCTCTTTGACTTCTTTCTTATTTATTTTGTGGTTTGATTTGTCTAATTCTGAGAGTGCAAGGTTGAGATCTCCCACTATTATAGTTTTGCTGTCTATTTCTTCTTGCAGTTCTCAATTTCTCTTTTAAGAATTTGATGCTACACCACTTTGTACATATATGTTTAATATTGATATTGCTTTGACCATCCTCCTGGTGGTTCTCCTGCCTACTTTACTACTTCACTAAGACCAAGGCTAATCCCAAGATCCTCCAGAAAACTAGCCTGGACATCATATTTTGGCACCCAATGTGGGGCACTGAAAGAAACACACTACATTTTGAGTTTCTGGATGTGAGGACCTACACTCAGCAATTTGACAGATGTGATCATAAACTCAGTGGAGAAGTCCCTGTGACTTGAAAATAGGGTGAATACAAATAAACAAGCAGAAAACTTTGGTAAGGACTAAACTAGTTACTTTAATTTTTTTTTCTCAGCTGAAATGGGGCAAATACTAACAGCCTTCCCCACCCCATGGGAAGTATGTAGAATGCATAATTAGGTTAATAAAAAAGCAAGGTTTGTTGGTAACTTGGAAGCAGATCATTGGACTCTTAAATATATAAGAATGCATCTCTCCTTGGCTCTCTAAAGAAGAAAAATTAGAACCAAATATGTGGAAACTAGTGGGAGAGCAACTAATTGAATATTACAATGCTAAGAATCCGATTCAATTCCTGAGGAAACATTCTACATATACAACATAATACAATCGGCTTTAAGGAATCCCACAAATTTTAAAATAAGGAAAAATTTTAATGTGGACAGCCAGACAAGGAAGTGTAAAGGAGAAAGAGCAGGAGGGGGATGGTACTGACAAAGCAGCTGAAAAACATGAAGAATTGGACAAGAAAGGAGTTAAATACCATGCTTATGAACTTAAGGAGTGTGATGCTTCTCAGCAGGTGCCATTAGGGCATTTTCCATATCCTGACCTTCCCCCCTTAATTTTGCAGGAGCAAGAAGGAGGAGTGGGAGGGGTAGTGACACTATCAGCACCACTCATGCGGCAGTTTTGTCCACCCCCAAGACATGATTGCAAAAGGCATTAGTTAAAGCTAAAAAGAAAGGACAGGATACTGATTTGAGAATAGAAACACCCCTGTGATTTAAAAATTTAACTTTTCAGGTCAAGAAAGAAGACAATACACTCCTTTTAATCTGGAAATTATCAAAGATCTGAAAAGGCTTGCACCCTTTATGGGTCTACATTGTCTTATGTTAAGATGAGAATTTAGCTTATGAAATTCTAACCCCTAGTGATTGGAAATCTATAGCAAAGAGATGGTTAGGACCCAGACAAAACTTGTTGTGGCTTTCTGAGTATAGTAAACTCTGTAGAATACAAGCCCAATGAAATAGACAACCTGGAGTTAATATACCAATCATCTTTGATCAACTAGCACATTTAGGTCCTTATGTAGACACTTTAGCACAGATTAATTACCCTATACTTGCTTATGAACAAATTGTTTCTGCTGCTATCAAAGCATGGTGCACCCTTGTTATGGGCCAGAGCTCTGAACTTGCTGATTTTATGGGATGTCTGCAGACAGTTGTCATACAAACTATTGGTGAAAATGTAGCAACAGAAATTATGATAAGACAACTTGCTAAGGAAAATGCTAATGGGTTTGTAGAAGAATTATACTAGGACTACATAAGGATGCTCCTTTAGAGGAGATCATAAGACACTGTGCCACAATGGGCACAAATACCTTTTATAGCCAGGCTATGATGCAGACTTCCCAAGATGGGAAGACAGGATCCCTTTTGGCAAGGGACTTCCAAAGAGACTCGTCAATGCTTTCAATGTAAAGTAGGGCATCTGAAAGCTCAATGTTGGCATAAAAAAATAGGGTGGGAAAGCAAGACCCAAAATCCTATGTCCAAAATGCAACAAAGGCTTCCATTGAGCATCAGAATGTAGATTGACTCAGGGAAAGGAGAAGCAGGGGACTCCAGGGCCCCAGGCAAAAAAAACACTTGGTGCATGATGGTAGCCAATGTTACACTCAGTCTTCAAAAGTTCAGTACTCCAACAATCAGGTGAGAAATAACGTGATGAGGAAAAAAGATTACAATTGAGGAGAATAGAGTTGTATGCAGCTGGGACTACTGAGATATCCTCTGGAGAGGTGAAATCTGTTCCTCTCCAGCCTATGCATCCTTTGCCTCCAGGCACAGTAGACTTGATCATTTCACCTTCTGAGAGTGCTTACAAAACAGTAACTATCCATACACTGATTTGAGAAAGTAAGGAATGTGTAGATAATATCCCAGTCACTAATACAGGTAGACAATTTGTGACTTATCACCCAGGAGAGGTAGTAGCATCAGGTTTACTGAAAAACACTCCTGATAGGCAATCTGGTGATATTTACCCAGATTTTGACTCCTAACTGCAGAGTCCAGGAATATTCTTGACTGTGGCTGTTACAACTGACCATCCTATGCTGACTATATATATAAATGGCGCATCATTGAAAGCGTTGGTAGACATGGGTGCAGATCTTACAGTCATTAGAAGTGCCAATTGGCCCAGTCATTGGCCAGAGGTTAAGGCAAACACCTATATGTCTGGTATAGGAGTATCAATAGTAGCTGAAATTAGTGCTACCTCTTTGAGATAGATATTTGAAGTGAAACAGGAGTTTTTACTTCTTTTATAGTAAATAAAATCCCCATCAATCACAGGGAAGAATTATCTTATAATAATAAGTTTGGATTACTATGAATAATATGGCTTTTTAGGCAGGGCTGCTGTTGAAGGCCTGCCTGTACACTCAACTGTTCCCATTCATTGGAAAACTGATACACCAGTGTAGATGGAACAATTGACTCTTACCAAGTGAAAAAATTCAGACCTCATTAACTATAGTACAGGAGCAACTTGACCAAGGACACTTACAACCTTCTCTAAGTCCTTGGAATTCCCCTGTATTTGTTGTAAAAAAGAAATCTGGAAAATGGAGAATATTGACTGATTTGAGAAAAGTAAATGAACAGATGGAAACTATGGAAACTCTTCAGCCTGGACTTCCATCTTCTCCATTAAGACCAAGGCTGATCCCACATCTTCCAGAGAGCTAGACTGAATATTATACATCTATCCCCAAAATGATGGGCATCTATTCATTTTCCATTCCTTTGATACCACAAAAAGAGCTTCATTTTTTTCAAATGACTATAGAATTTCATCATCTGAAAATTGTCCATATCCTTTTGCCATTTTTAAGTTGGGAAATGACATGTATTCTATAAATTTGACATAGTTCTTTATATACTTTAGAAATAAGACCTTTTCAAAGGATATGAACAGACAATTTTCAGAGGATGAAATTGAAACTATTACCACTCATATGAAAGAGTGTTCCAAATCATTATTGCAAATTAAGACAACTCTGAGATATCACTACACACCTGTCAGATTGGCTAAGATGACAGGAAAAAATAATGATGAATGTTGGAGGGGATGTGGGAAAACTGGGACACTAATGCATTGTTGGTGGAGTTGTGAACGAATCCAACCATTCTGGAGAGCAATCTGGAATTATGCCCAAAAAGTTATCAAATTGTGCATACCCTTTGATCCAGCAGTGTTTCTATTGGGCTTATATCCCAAAGAAATACTAAAGAAGGGAAAGGGACCTGTATGTGCCAAAATGTTTGCAGCAGCCCTATTTGTAATGGCTAGAAACTGGAAAATGAATGGATGCCCATCAATTGGAGAATGGCTGGGTAAATTGTGGTATATGAATGTTATGGAATATTATTGTTCTGTAAGAAATGACCAGCAGGATGAATACAGAGAGGACTGGTGAGACTTACATGAACTGATGCTAAGTGAAATGAGCAGAACCAGGAGATCATTATACACTTCGACAACGATATTGTATGAGGACATATTTTGATGGAAGTGGATTTCTTTGACAAAGAGACCTAACTGAGTTTCAATTGATAAATGACGGACAGAAGCAGCTACACCCAAAGAAAGAACACTGGGAAACGAATGTGAACTATCTGCATTTTTGTTTTTCTTCCTGGGTCATTTATACCTTCTGAATCCAATTCTCCCTGTGCAACAAGAGAACTGTTTGGTTCTGCAAACATATATTGTATCTAGGATATACTGCAACATATCCAACATATATAGGACTGCTTGCCATGTAGAGGAAGGGGTGGAGGGAGGGAGGGGAAAAATCGGAACAGAAACGAGTGCAAGGGATAATGTTGTAAAAAAATTACCCTGGCATGGATTCTGTCAATATAAAGTAATTATTAAATAAAAATTAAAAAAAAAAGAAATAAGACCTTTATCAGAAACACTGACTGTAAATATTTTCCACAGATTTATGCTTCACTTTTCATATTATTTGCCTTGGTTTTATTTGTGCAAAACCTTTTTTAATTTAATATAATCAAAGTTATCCATTTTTTGTTTCATAATGCTGTCTTGTTCTTCTTAGGTCACAAATTCCTCTCTTTGGGCAGCAAAAAAATAAATTCCTCCCTTCTCCAAAGATCTGATAGGTAAATTATTGCTTGTTCTCTTAATTTCTTTATGGTATTATCCTTTATATCCAAATCATGTACCATTTTGATGTTATTTTGGCATAGGGTGTGAGGTATAGGTCTATACAAAGCTTCTGGCATATTATTTTCTTTGCAATTTTTGTGAAACAGTGAATTCTGATTCCAGAAGCTAGAGTTTGAGTGATTTATTAAAAATTAGATTATTATAAACATTTATTATCATGTTATTTGTATCTAACCTATTCCACTGATCTACCACTCTACTTCTTAGGCAGTACCAAATGATAATAATGACTGATGCTTTTTAATAAAGTTTTAGGTGAGGTCCTGCAAGGCCACTATCTTTTTTTCATTAATTCCCTTGATATTCTTGATCTTTAGTTCTTTCAGATAAAATTTGGTTTTTTTTTTCTAACTCTATAAAATAATTTTTGGCAATTTGATTGGTATGGCACTAAATAAGTCAACCAATTTAGGTATAATTGTCATTCTTATTATATTGACTGGGCCTATCCATGAGCAATTAATATTTTCACAAATGTTTAGATCTGACCTCATTTTTGTGAGAAGTGTTTTATAATTGTGTTTATGTAGTTTGTCTTGGCAGTTGACATCCAAATATTTTATTTTGTCTACAATTATTTTAAATAGAATTTCTATTTTTATCTCTTGATGCTGAGTTTTTGTCAGTAAAATATAGAAATGTCAATGATATGTGTGGGTTTATTTTATATCCTACAATTTTTCTAAAGGTCTTAATTATTTCAATTAAGTTTCTGGATGATTTTCTAGGATTCTGTAATCATATCATCACATCATCTGCAAAGATTTATCTCCTTTATTTAATCAAAGTTTTATTTCCTCATTACCTATTCTAATTCCTTCCATTTCTTTTTCTTATTGCAAAACCCAATAATTCTAGTACAATAATAATGGTGTATAATAATAATAGTGGAATATGCAATAATGGTGGTGATAATGGGCATCCTTGTTTCCCCTTTGTTCTTTTTGGGAATGTATCCAGCTTCTCTCTATTACAAATAAAGGTTGATACTGGTTTTAGACAGATGCTGATTATTATTTTAATGAAATCTCCTTTTATCTTTATGTTCTCTAGTATTTTTTAATAGGATGTTTTATTTTATCAAAAGGGTTTTCTACATCTATTGAGATTATCATGTGATTTCTGTTGGTTTTATTATTGATATGATTGATTGTGGCAATAGTTTTCCTGATATTGCATTCCTGTCATAAATCCCACTTGATTATAGTGTATTTTCCTGCTGATAAGTTGCTGAAATGTCTTTGCTAATATTTTATTTTAAAATTTTGGATCAATTTATTCATTAGGCAGATTGGTCTGTAGTTTTCTTTCTCTACTTTGGCTGTTCCTGGTTTAGGTATCAGTAGCATATTTGTGTCATAGAAGGAATTTGGCAGGCCTCCTTTACCTGTTTTTATAAATTGTTTACGTTGTATTTGAATTAATTGGTTTTTAAATGTTTGGTAGAATTCAATTGTAAATCCATCTGGTCCTGGAGACTGTTTTTAGGGAGTTTATTAATGGCTTGTTCAATTTATTTTTCTAAAATAGAACTATTTAAGTAATTTATTTCCTCTTCAGATAACCTGGGAAATTTATATTTTTGTAAATAGTCATCCATTTCAATTAGATTATCAGACTTGCTGGCATACAATTTGGCAATATTATTGCTTTAATTTTTTTATTAGTACTAAATTCGCCTTTTTCATTTTTGGTGCTGGCAATTTATCTTTTTTCCTTTCCTTTTTCTAATTAAGTTGACCAAACGTTTATCTATTTTGTTGGTTTTTTCAAAAAACCAACCCTTACTTTTAAAAAATTATTTCAATAATTTTCTTAGGTTCGATTTTATTAATCTCTTCTTTGAGTTTCAGAATTTCGAATTTGGGTATTTAATTGGGGGAAGGGGATAATTCATTCTTTTTCTAGTTGCATAGCCAATTCATTGATCTCCTCTTTCTCTCTTTTATTCATGTAACTATTTAAAGATATAAAATGTCCCCTAAGAATTGTTTTGGCTCCATCTCATAGGTTTTGGTCCATTGTCTCATTAATGTCATTTTCTTGGATGAAATTATGTATTTTTCTGAGATTTGTTCTCTGACCCACTCATTCTTTAGAATTAGATTATTTAATTTCCAATTGATTATCCTATCTTTCTGTGGTCCTTTACTGAATATAGTTTTATTGCATCATGGTCTGAGAAGGAAACATTTACTATTTCTGCTTTTCTGCATTCTATGTAAGGTTATTGCCCCAATACATGGTCAATTTTTGTGTAGGTGAAATATACTACTGAGACAAAAATGTTTTCCTTCTGTCCCTATTCAATTTTCTTCAGAGATCTATCATATCTAAGTTTTCTAGGATTCTTTTAATGCCCCTAATTTTTTTCTTATTTATTTTGTTGCTAAATTTATCTAATTCTGAGAGGGAAAGACTGAGGTCCCCCACTAATCTATTTCTTCCTGTAACTGGCTTAATATCTTCTCTAAGAATTTGGATGCTCTACCACTTAGTGCATATACATTTTGTATTGTTACTACTTTATTGTTCATGATACTCTTTAACAAGTTGTAGTTTTCTTCCTTATCTTAAATTAGATCTATTTTTGCTTTTGCTTTATCTGATATCAGAAGTGCTACAGCTGAAGCATAATAAGTTATTCTCCAGCCTTTTACCCTTACTTTGTATCTCTCTGTTTCAAATGTGTTTCTTGTAAACAAAATATTGTTAAGACTCTGTTTTTTAATCCTCTCTGCTATTTGCTTTTGTTTTGTGGAATAGTTCATCTCATTCACATTCATAGTTACGATTACCAGTTCTGTATTGTCTTCCATCTTATTTTCTCCCAGGTATATACTTTTCTTTTCTTTTTTCAAACTGTCCCTTATTTTAGTAATGTTTTCTTTCTAACCCACTCTGCTCTCTACCTATCCTCCTTCTATCACGGCTCCTCCCTTCTCTTATCCCTTTCTCTTAGTGTTTCTGCCCTCCCTTTATCTAGTCCCTCCTTTTTCTTTCTCTTTTCTCTTCCTAATTATTTATAGAGTAAGATAAATTTCTATCCTCAGCTGAGTGAATAAGTTATTCCCTCTCTGAGGCAAAGCTGAGATTAAGCTTTAGACAATGCTCATCCCCTTTCCTTCTTTCTCTTTATTGTTATAGGTCTCTTATGCTTCTTCATAAGATCTAATTTGTCTCATCAAACTTCCTCTTTCCCCAGTACAATCCTTTCCCCACCCCTTAATGAATTTTTCTTGCATATCATTATATCAGAGTCTATTCAAAACCACACCATCCATCCACGTGTGGCCCCTCTAACTGTCCCAATAATAGATACAGTTCTCAAGAGTTACAGATATAATTTTCCCATCTAGAGATATAAACAGTTTATCCTTTAAATAATGTATATTTCCCCTGTTAAACTTGTTTCTGATTCTCCTGAGTCCTATGTTTGAAGATCAAATTTTCTGTTTAGTTCTGTTTTTTTTTCTTAATAGAAATGATTAAAAGTATTTTACTTCAATAAAGATGCATCTCCTCCCCTGAAAGATGATACTCAGTTTCACTAGGTAGTTAATTCTTGGTTGTAACCCCAAGTCCTTTGCCTTCCAGGATATTGTTTTCCAGCCCCTCTGATCCTTTATTATAGATGCTGACAGATCCTGGGTAATCCTGACTCCTTGATATTTGAATTATTTTTGTCTGGCAGCTTGCAGTATTTTTTCCTTGAGATTATACTTCTGGAATTGTGCAACAATATTCCTTGGGGTTTTCCTTGTGGGATCTTTTTCTAGAGATGAGCAATGAATTCTTTCAATGACTATTTCCCCCTCTTGTTCTAGTACATCAGGGAAGTTTTCCTTGATGATCTCTTAAAGAATGATATCAAGGCTGGGTTTTATTGTTTTTGTTGTTGTTGTTGTTGTGTTTGTTTGTTTTTTGCTCATGGCCTTCAGGTAGAAGGATCATTTTTAAATTTTCTTCCCTGGATTTATTTTCCTGGTCAGTTGTTTTTCCACGGAGGTATTTTATATTTTCTTCCATTTTTAATTTTTTTTTTTAGTTTGTTTAACTGATTCTTGATGTCTCATAAAGTCATTAGTTTCTATTTGCCCCAGTCTAGTTTTTGATGTGTGATTTTTTTCATTTGATTAATTCTGCTTTTAAAGGTATTGGTTTGTGTGTGTGTGTGTGTGTGTGTGTGTGTGGTGTGTGGTGTACATGTGTGTGTGTGTGTGTGTGTGTGTGTGTATTGCATTTGGCCTATTGTGTTTTTTAAGGAATTGTTTTCTTCAATCAATTCTTCCTTTCCTTTTCCTAGCTATTCAGTCTCTCTTGCATACATCTTGTCTCTTTTCTCAATTTTTTCTTCTACATTTTTATTTGACTTTTAAAATCTTTTATAAGCACTTCCAAGAAGCCTTTTTGGGCTTGAGACCAATATTTTGTCCTTATTTGAGTTGATGTTTTGTTCTTCCCTGTTAATGCAGTAGCTTTCTATAGTAAAGGTTTTTTTTTCCTGTCTCTGGCTCATTTTCTTTTCTTTTCTTTTTTGCATTTCTTCTTTTATGCCTTTTATGGTCAAGTTCTGCTTCTGGGGTAAAGGGGGGCACTGTCCCAAGCATCCTGTGCATTTCTGATTCTTAGCTTTGAGCATAGGTGCCCCTTGTGTTTGGTGTTTTGATCACATCAGGGGTAGCCCTATCTGTTCTTTCCAGAAAAGTCTGATTTCCCATAATTTGCCTTCTGAGCTGGGACTGGAAGCTTCCCCACTGATCTACTATGCTACTGAGCTAGGACACAGGGCCTCAGTAGCTGATCTGCTATGTTTCAGAGGCTCTCATTACCTTTCCCAATCACCATTTGAGTTGAACTGAACACCCTTTTGATCCCTGTGGGACTGAACTTTCTTGAAGTTCTTCTAGAGCTGGAGAGTGGTTTCATTCCATCAGACTCTGTTCAGAGTCTTGGTTTTAATTTGTTTTCAAGGGGAATTTGGAGAGCTGGGTAACATCTTTGCTTTGTTTCATTATCTTGACTTCATCCCTGGAACTCCACCATCTAACACCATCTAACAATTAATAAAAGGAAGTTTACTTAATAATAATGAAAAGTTGATATTGGATAATATTATAGCATTAGTTCAGGTATATGTGGCATCTCTGACTCTGTGTTGACTTTGTTGTTCTATAAATCAAGAGCCTGAGAGAGGAGCTACTTTGAACACCATGGAATTCTATTAATGTTTTAAATCTTAGATCATTGGTTTTCTAAATCAAAAGGCTTATATAGACATATAGATATAAATAGTTTGGAAGAGTGCCTTATAAGGAAAAACTGTCTAATTTTCATGCACTAGGAGCATATAATCTAACCTACATGGCAGAGCCTTTGAACATATTTCTCCTTCCCTGGACCATGATTCAAAATTGTATATGGCAAAAACACCCAATTATTGGTTAAAATTTTCTTTTTGTTGTCCACTCTACACACACACACACACACACACACACACACACAATAGGTCTACTAGTTTGCAATAGGCCTATTAGTCTCTTTTTTAATCTGACATGTCAGGGATTTACAGAGTGTGGGGAGTTCACAGTTGTCCAATCTTTATTCCATTCTCCCTTTTTACACTGCTTTTACTTCCTGATTTTAAAATCTGGCCTATTCTGACATACTCTGCCCCATAAATGTCCAAAGTTCAATGATGTATGAGAACTGGGTGTGAATTAATAAGTGAAAGATAAATGATGAAGGAGGATGATTGTCTATATCATATAGGTTAATGTAAGTACTCTTTTATAGGGAGATAACTTATCTGGATCATATTTTATAGTACAGATTTGGCAATTTTTTTTCTCAACTTGGAAAAAAAATTGGGATCAGACTATGTTTCAAAATTCTGGACTTGCATACAAAAATGTTTGCTGTGATATCCTTTAATATAGCACCTATACTAATCCCATATTAAAAAATGAAATTTTCTAGACATCCAAATTCAGAGATGATTTTCCAGAAGATATATTATGAACAGCTGCAGATCTCCAAAATTAGATTTTTTGAAGGATACTGGCTTAACAACAAAGAAATGGGATGAAATGGATATAGTGCCCAGATCCCAATATGCATTTGAATGGGCAGCCCATCAAGCTAATAAGACAAAATGTTATATATGGCAACAGTATCCAATTACTTGTTGGGACAAATATCTCTTGGGAACAAAGAGGTAGACTTAAACTTGATTAGAAAGAGGCAAGTAGTTTGGCATACATTTGTGTTAATAAAAAGCCATACTTTCAATATTCCTATACAGCTTTTTGCTACAAAACTCCATCCTTTTTAATCCCAAGATTTTAAATCTCAGGGATGTTCCATGGCTATAAATTATTAAACCTCTCAGGTCAGAAAAAGGGAGATCAAAGAACTCATGATGAGCAGCCTTAAAATTCTTAGTAAATAGGGAATGAAATTATCTGTCTAGAGAAATAATGGCCTGAAGTGGAATTCTCAGAAGATTTTAGAAAAATTAAAATTGAAAAAAGGAAAGATAAGATGAATGGATACTCTAGTATATTACTGATGATTGATTTTCAAGAAGTAGCTTGAAGGATTTCATTAATAACATATTTGACTATGAATGAAAATGAATTGCTCATATGAGAAAGAATTGTAATAATAAGTCCAAGAATTAACTTATCTATCTATAGCATAATATTTGGGCTTTTACATATTGGGAGGATTCCCTGTAAAAGTTTTAAGACAAAGATAAGGATAACATAGAATGAGAAGAGGAATCAAAGAATAGGCAAACCTAGAATTACCCTGGTGGAAGGAGAATTTGCTATTGAGACATTGAAACATTGAAGGAAAATATGGCATTTATGTTTTATGCCTAAAGTAGATTTTTTTAAAAGTAATTTTGTTTAAGAAAAATGTGTGTATACAGCAACAAGATTATATGATGATCAACTGTGATAGGCTTGGCTCTTTTCAACAATGAGGTGATTTAAAGCAATTCCAATAGACATGTGATGGAAAGAGAAAACTATGGAGACTGAATGTAGATCACAGCATAGTATTTTCACCTTTGATGCTGCTATTGTTGCTTGTTTACTTTTTTTTTCTTTTTGATTTGATTTGTTTTGTGCAGCATGATAAATGTGGAAATATGTTTAGAAGAATTACATATGTTTAAATATATTGGATTATTTGCTGTCTGGGGAAGGTAGGGATTAAAGGAAAAAAGTTTGGAACATAAAGCTTTGAAAGGGTGAATGTTGAACACCATCTTTGCATGTATTTTGAAAAAGAAAGTAAATGTGGCTGGATTCTTTCAAAGTTGTTTTTGGGTTTTTAATCAAAATTTCTGAAAATGTAAAAGAATAAGAAAATAAGATCTTTCTAGCCAAATAAATGAAATACTTACTGTTACTCCCTTTGAGGGACTCTTCTTGCATAAAATTGAATGGTTATTTCAACTTTTTACCTCTCACAGCAAAATAAAAATAAAAATTCACAGGGCAGATATGTGATACTTTGGAAGGCAAAGACTGCAAGTCTATGGAGATACAGAAGGCAAAGCTGTATTGCTAAATACTGGAACTTTGTCAGCCATGGATTTCTACATGTGTATAGTTAATTTTTGATACTTTGGAAATTCTATTTGGTGTTGGAATCCTTACTAACTGCTAACTAATTAGAATTGATCTAATCTTACAAGAAGTTGTTTTGGCCAGAACCTGAAACAAGGTACTAAGTAGAACTAATCAATACAAGGCTTGTGTTCACACCTTTACTCATTGGAGTTCAATGAATTCATACCTCCCTTGAAGCTCTTTGGGCCAGAGAGCACTATGGGAGAAAACCCATAATCCCTCTCTCTGGAAGGAGCATAAATAGGCCAATGGGCCAGTCGAAGGAGTTCTTCAGAGGAAGACGCTACAAGTCGAGATTTCACTGGAATGACATGAAGACTGGAGCTGGCTGGAGGCTGAAGAAAGCAGAGGCAGAGGCTGAAGGACCAGACCTTTGGATTTAAAGACATTTGGAGAGAGCTCTTGGAACCAAGCAGAGAGATAGGCCTCTAAGCTAACCGGGCTATATTGGAGATAATAAAAGATCTGAACTTTTATCACCTGGCTGCGTTTTGAGAAGAAAAAGATCACCACAATTTGGAGTTTTTCTTTTGATACAGTCCAATGAGCAACAAAACCAACTACCCAAAAAATATATTCCATGATAATTTTTAAGCAAAATTACCTAAAAGATTAGATGTGACATTAATGTCAAATCCCTTGGGGGGAGGAAGGAAAAAATAGGGACTGGATATGTTATTTCATAGATTTAATAAACTGTGTAAAGAAAATTCCCTTTATCAATGTAGATAGGCATTTTTTTTTTGCAGAGTATAGAATTAGTATACTTAAGCTTTCTTTTTGTATCATATATTTCTCTGGGAATCTGAAAATTCCTAGGGATCCCTTCTCAAAACAAGAGTGATGTATGAATAAAATAAAGAGGATTGCAAAATATACATTGAAAGTTATCAAAATATTCAAAGAAAAAAACCCATAGATTCCAGAGAAAGGACTTTTGTTTTATGCAACTACCCAAGATTGATATTCTAAGTGACTTACTCAGAGTCATCTGTTCAGTATATCAGCTTCTGTTTTCATTATGATTTGGTTCTAATCCTTAAGGAAGTTTTCCCTCCTGATATATGGGTCCCCCTATTCCCTTCAGTTAAAGTAACCCAAATCCATTTTTTCTCACAAACTGAAAATAACTAGCATTCCATTTTTTTAAAAAGAATGATATCAATCAATCAATCAATCTGAAACCCCTCAGAAGTGCCTAAGAAGCTGGAAAGTAATCAACCATAGCTTAATGAGTAGCATAGTGTGACAGACCCTTTTCAGTTGTTTCTTTCTGTTATACTAACAGCTTAAATAGACAAGGTATATACAAAAGAAGCAACATCACAATTTTGTCAAGGTTTTTGACAATAAGTTGGCAAATCAGTCTTGACTACTTTTTGGAGGATGAACAACTGGCTTATGTGCTATCACTGGAATTAATTTGGTGGGAATTTGTATAATGTCATATACAAGTCCTGCTGAGGCCTTTGTGAGCATGCACCCATTACATTTCTAAGTGGGTAAAATAGTATGGAAGATAAAACTCTAAATTATTCTCTAAAATTAGAAAATTATCCTTATAGAGATGGAATAAAATAACTCACATCCATCAATGTTAAAACAAATTAGAAATCAAAACATCATAGTAATACTAAGATGAAATGATTCTCTAAGGATTACATAGCCAGTATTTATTAGGGACAGAATTTGAACCCAGGTCCTCCTGAATTCAAAGAAGGTTCTTGATCCACTACCACATGTTTGCTGTACCTGTGGAGAATACTCATGAAATGAAGTAAGACCAGAAGCAGTGGTGGAATACAGAGAGAAAAGGGGGAATTGGGTGATTGGGGATTGTGGCAAACACAAAGCACCATTGTAATAAAAGGGATACAATGGGAAAGGTTAAAAAGATGAGCTTGTTATCAGAGTAGAAGGGACTTCAGAGTTCAAATTCCTGGAGGAAGAACTATCTTATTGATAGCAAAGTTGAAGAAATGTTGTCTAAGTTGGAAGAAAATCAAAATTTCATGGGAGTTGAATTTTATAAACTGAGAGGCCATGATGCTACCACATTTTTATGGTAGTCATTGAATGAGAACAGGGATTGGGATTAGAAGGAAGATTTTTGGAGAAGAAATGATATCATTGAGGAAGGGGAGAGCTTCACCTCAAGCATTGTAGGTAATATCAACAGAACCTAGGCAGGATGATATAAAATAACATGTACTATGGAGACAAAAAGATTGCTAAATGAAGGTAATAGTGGAATGATCCAAAAGTAATAGTGGGGAGCAATGAGTATGTTGACTTCTCCCTGGCTCGTTGGGACAGGAGATGGTCCACATCTATGGCATCTTTAGGGTATAGTTCCATCACTACACTGAAACAGGAAAGAGAGGAGAACAATTAAGAATAGCTGAAAAGGATCTGAAGTGAATGGAGCCCTCTCTTCATAGTGGTATTTCTAAATCATCTCTTCTACTCAGATCTCAAACTCTATTTAAGGCCATTATTTCTCTAGGCAGATAATTCCATTAATCTAGTAACTGAGAATTTTAAGGCTGCTCTTTTGTCTCCTTTCTTCTATATATCAAAAAGACTTCTGTTTTAATCTAATCTCTCTTCTTTTGGTCTAATTTCAAAGGATGTGGTAGCCTTTCCTCTTCTTAAGGCTAATCTTTGCTTCCATTCCATTATCTGGAAACTTGTCTTAATGGACATTTCCTTCCTCTCTATAATCTTCAAGCTTAACCACTGATTCTTTCCCCGCTGTCTAAATAATACTAAGTTTTCTGTTATTAAAAACAAAAACAACTTCACTCAATTCTATCTCATCTCCAACACCAAATTATCCTATCCATTGATAAACCACAAAAAGAAGTTTAGGAGTATCATTACACAAATGCAAGGCAACTAAGGAACATAATCCATTTCATGTGTTTGTTTCCCTTTTTAAAGCATTTCAAAATAATTAGTGATGGATAAAGAAGATGGATCATTACTGTGTCAAGAGTGGAGAAAACTGATGGACAATCCATTTGTTCCATTAATGTCCTTGAGATGTTAAGTGAATGTCGAGAAGAGCCCTAGACTATTGGAAACATGCTTCTGGTGAACCTTGGGCATGGTGTGGTCAAGCATTATACAAGATAAGAAAACATGGGTGGGCTGAGGTCTAAATAATTGAAGGAAAAAACTCATTATTGAGATCCCAGATCCAGTAGATTATTAAATCCTGCTTCATATTGCTGTGCCATCCCCCTTCCCCAATCATCTACTAATAACCAGTATTCTGGTGATTAATCTTTACAGCTTAGCAGTCATATAGCACATAAGGAATTAATGTGGCTGTTCAAAGAAAAATGAAGCCATGCTTCTCTCCATTCTAGAAAGGGGAAGGTGAACCTTGCCTATCATTGTACCCAGGAATATGAAAATGAGAGAGAATCATTTGAAATTTGACAGGCTTATACTTGAGGCAAATGAAAAAGAACTATTGCTTCTCAAATTTCTGATCTCACAGTAATCACTACCAAAATAGTTTCCAGAAAATTGGTGTTTTGAAACCTTTTAAGGTCAGTGATGTCATAGACTCATAGATTTAGATCTGGAAAATAGGCCATCAAGTCATCTCCAAATTGACACCAAGAAAAATTAAATGATTTGTCCATGGCTTAGCATGCCATTTGGCAGTGCCAGGATAACATATGATTTTGGGTCCTTCTGACTTCAAGTACTGTGCTAGGATATCCTAATGAAGAAAGAATACTCTTTCTGGAGGGACCAGGATTCTAACAAAGTTCAATTATTCTTGAATTTTTATTTTTAAGGAGAATTTTATTATGAATAGAGAAAGAAATGTCATTCTTGAGGAGCACATTCATTTATTCTTTTAGCAAGATTTAGTTAGGTACCTGCTTTACACACACTTTACTATGTAAAGAGATGGGGATAACATTTTTCTTCAAATGTGACTTCAAGGAGTTGTAAACCTATACTCTATTATGGGTTCTGATATATTCAAAAATAGATAAATAGAAAAAATACAAAGTAATTTCAGGTATGGATTTCATTATCAACTTGGGGGGGGAAGAGATAAAATTAACTTGCTTAAAGATTCCAAAGAATGAAAAGATGAAGGAAAATAATTCTAGACAGGAGAGAGAGCCTATGCAAAAGTATTGTGAAGGGAAATGAAATATTATGTTAGAGAAACATCAAACTAGGGAACTGGGGGTGAAATGTAATAGATAGGGCTGGGCATGGATAAATGGAAAATCTTTCTGGAAAGATAGATTGTGAAGGACTTAAATTGCTAAAGCAGTTAGTATTTGGTTTGACAGTCAAGAAAGAGCTGATGGAATTTCTTGACCAGTGTAGCGGTGTGGTCAGACCTATACTTTAGCAGTGCCAGTTTGCCATCTTTGTGATGCATGGATTGAAAATGTAGAGACGAAATTCATGGTGATCAATTAGAAAGTAGTTTATCCAGATGAGATATGATGAAAGCTTAAATTCAGAGAGGTGATCATGTAAATAGACATGTAAGTAGACAGGAGACAGATGAGGGATGTTATAAATGCCAAATTGATAAGACTTGGCAACTGATCCAAGATAGTTCAATGCTCTCCTGTTGGTTAAGAAACTGTGAAATCATTCCTTATACCAAATAACATAAATCACAATTGGGATAGAGATGAGGAGAGTAATATACTTTAAAAAAGTGAACAGTAATCATCACATCTTTTGAATTATCCACTCTGCCTCCAATGAAACCCACAGAAAGAATTCTTGGACATTGTTTAAGAAAGATAAAGATTATAACATGTTTCAAATATGAGGGAGGCAAGGTCATTTTTATATTCAGTTTTGTATTATGTAGGTGGATCTTTGTATGAAATTCAGAGAAATGAGAAAGTAAATTAGGTATATTGTTTTGTCAAAATAGGATCCAAATTGTGATTTCCACTAAACATAAGTAAGGGACAAAAAAGGGAATGACTGATGGGAGATACTTGAATTTCTACAATCCCCATCAGAAATACATATGACTAGACATTATAATATATCTGCATGGTATATTGTAAACCTTTAAAAATTACATAATGAATATAGTGATTATTATTATTATCCTTCATTTTAGATTTTAGATCAATTTAGATTTTTTAATCTTTCAGATTTATTGAAAATAATAAAAGTAGTATTCATTACAAATTCTTTTAGTTCTACTCTAGATTAATAAATTGGTTATGATTTAATATTAAGCTTTCTTCATGTGAAGATAAGTTTCATGTACATAAAACATACAGAAATAAGTATAAATATAGATGTTTACAGAATCTAGCCTAATTATCTCGGCTATTTTTTCATCTTTCAAACTTTTTAGACACCATTAAATGCTTGTTAATGATTTTCTATGGAAAATATAGCTTTCATGGGGAGTTCTTTGATTTTCACTGGAGAATTTAATTTACATGATTTAAATGGCTGAAAAAGTCATGAGAGAGTCTACATCAAGATAAAAAATTGGACTAAGAAGGATGAAAGGTTATGTAATACTGGATAATTTTATCTGATTTAAACTGTAATCTTGAAAGAGTTATGCCTGGAGACTTTCAGCACTTGTGAAATGGAATGAATGATCATGTGTGATTCTTTCTACATAATGTCTTATTGGCGAAATGAAATGGGACTTAAAAATAGTACAGAAAGTACACTTGTTGGACTTGGTAAACATAAGAGTTAGCTCACACACAGTTAATCAGAAAAGTCAGATTATCTGCATAGCTCTGAGTCTATTTGTAATAAAAACACTGAACTGAATTGATTTCATTCCCCCAAATAGCTATATATTGGAAAGAATCCTAGATCTGGAGTTAAGAAAGACTTTAAATGTCATCTTGACTATTTATCAGATTTATGACCATTGGCAGGTCAGTTAACACACTTGATCCTCAGTTTCTTCATTTGTAACATGAGTATAGTGGGTGATAATCAGTTCACATGGTTGTTAAGGCAATCAACTAAAATTATGTATGGACAACACCCTGCAGTCATGAAATCACTTTAGAAATGTGCTGTTTATTATGATTGCTTTAACATATGTTGTTGAGGAAGATTTTTTTCCAAAAAAAATTTCTAAACTATATTTTATTCTTGTTATAACCTGTTATTTCCTCAATAAAGAATTCTATCTGTGAAGCAGATCCTTCTATCAATGCAGGTTGACATCGTCACTGACACAATTTTAGTTGCCTAGGTCAGTGGTTTTTAAAGCTGTTATCTAGTGGTTTCACTCATGTCTGACTCTTTTTGATCTTATTTGGGGTTTTCTTGGCCTTGAGTATTGGATAGAGGATAAAGAATTTGCCTAGTCAAACAGCTGACTAACAAATGTCAGATAGAACAATTATTAATATTTTTTACTGCTAGCCAGTCATTGTTCTAAGTTCTGGGAACATAAATCAGTCCATTCTTTAGTTGTGATCAACTCTTCATGACCATATTTGGGGTTTTCTTGACAAGGATTTTTGTGATGACCATGCTAGCACCCCAGGCACCCCAGAATCAGCCAGAGTCAGGATAATCAAAAGTCCTTAGTCTTTATTTTTGGTCTTTAGACATGGGATTGAACAGGATGGAAACAGAATCTTCGCAACTGCCTTCTTCCTTGTCTACTGCAAAGAGTGACTCTGGCTCATTGTATTCTACCTCCTAGTCCCTCCTACAATCCTCTGTATACACCAATCATCGAGTCAGTACAGGATAGTGGAAAGGACCATTTTCCAAGCATATGCCCATAGAGTATTGTCCAATCAGTAATTGTCCAATCAGGCTTGAACCAGCCTCAGTGCAACGACTCAAGAGTTTCAGCCCACTACAGATTTTGAAGCAATTTATCATTTCCTTCTCTAGCTCACTTTATACAGATGACAAAACAAGGTTAAATGACTTGGCTAGAGTCACAAGGCTAGTTAATTCTAAGGCCTTTAAATTCTGGAAGATGCCTTCCTGAATCCAAACTTAGGGTTCTTTTCACTTCCCCAGGGAAGCTAGGTGAAGCAGTGAAAATGCCCCAAAATATACCTATCCATAAGTACTTGATATTCTAATGGGGGCATAGCATGGAACTATATATAAAAAGGAGCTGGAAACAGAGGATTATTGAGGAAGGGCCAAAAAGGAAATGTAATGTCTGTAGAGACAAGAGTAGTTAGGAGTGAAGGGAGCACAATGAGGAAAACTAATGAAATGGTGGTCTGGTCCAGAGCTCACAAAATGAACGTTTTTTAGGTTGGATGCAGCTCCAAGATAAGAAGGCCTCTATCATAAAGCAGACTTTTGAAAAGAAGGATTCAAGGACAAGCAGTGTTGGTCATGTCACAGTTATATTTCCATTACCCTTAGTTATGTAGTCACAACTTATTCAGGCTTTCTACAAAACAAAATACTCAAAGGGAGCACATTTAATTTTCTTGTTAAGAAGAAAGTTGTTTTGGTGACAAGATGGAGGAGCTCAATATATCAAGTCTTCACTGGGAATCATAATTTAGCTTTCTGAGAAGAAAATGATTATTTGAGGTGGGCTCTCTATTTTGAAGTAAGGCTTCACTCAATTTAAATCCCCTGGACTCCGTCCAAAGACTGTCCTAAATAATACGAAACTTGCTACAGGAATGACTTTCCTGTTTCCTCATAATCTTTATTCTAATCTATGTCCAAGAATTTTTCCCCTCAGGTTTTATTGGAAATAGGGTATGTAATTTCAAAAACTATAATGGTGACTCCTGAAAATAAAAGAAAGACGACTTCAGTCTTCTCTTTCTTTATTCCAATTGTGATTTATATAATTGGGGATGGGGAATATCAGATTCCATAGTAAGATTTTTCCCCAGTTACATAAGAGCAATGTTTTATAGGAAACACTATTACTGTGACCAGGATCTCTTTGTTCACATTAAAAAAAAAAAAACAGAAAAACATCTTTTCAATGAAGCATTAGTATGAACAAAGTTTAATAAAGCAAGTGGTCATGTGGGCCACTTTTGAAAAGTATTTTATTTTTAACCCATTTCCTGGTGAACATGGTAGTCCAGTCTAAGGTACATTAGAAGCTTGAATGTGTTGTTTTAGATGTGAAGATGTTCATGAAGACCAAATCAGTTATAGGCATTCACCTCTCTAGGATTGGCTTGGGGTTCCCATAGGTTTAAATGGAAATGGATTGAAATCTCCAGTTGGACATCAGAATTTGGCCTGCACTTCTTGGATTTCTTTTTGTAGAGGAGTCTTGATGATACTTTATTACCAGTTTAGGAGCAGAGATTAAGGAAGATTCCTTTAGTGTCCCTGATTTAACCTTCCCTCTCCATTCTGGTTTCACTTAGGATTCCCATTTCATTCAGTTATTTGAAACATTTCAACTGCAGGATAGCCTTAACCTAGCTTATTTTTTTAAGTGGCTACATAAACTACTGCCTTCAAGCATTCAGTGGGCTTTTTGGGAAGGAGACAGAATAAATGAAAAATAGGATCATTAGTATTAGAGGGACTGTTCTTATAATACATTATACATAATATGGGGGACGTAAGCAGAATAGAAGGAAAAGGAAGAATATTTGGGCTGGGGAGAGTTATATGAGATGGCTGTTTGTGAATTTAGAAGCTTAATCTACCAATTTCCCAAAAGGAATGAATGATGTATCAGTTAGGTTTAAACTTACTAGAAGGAAGTTTCAAGCCAAAATAAGGAAAAGAAGAGGAATTGGTAATGGTGAACTAACCTTTTTTCATTTCTTGAAGTAAAATCAGGGTGACTTTTTTGAGGGAACACACAAATTCACTCACTTGTTCTTTGTCTCTCTTTTGAGGTAGCTAGATGGTGTGGTAGATAGAACTTGGAGGCTTGGGGTATAGAAGACTTGAGTTTAAATGTCGTCTCAGACATAACTAGCTGTGTGATCCTGCACAAGTCACATAACTTCCTTTTGCTCAGTTTCCACAACTATGAAATGGAAAAAATAACAGCATCTAAAAATTGTTGTGAGGATCAATGATAAAGTGCTTTGAATGGTACCTGGCCCATGATAAAGAAAACATGAATAATAATTCCTCTTCCCTTGGTCTCTCTCCCTCTGTTTCTGTTTCTTTTCTTTTGGATTTCTCCTATTTTCTTCATATCTCTCCTATATTCACTGTCTGCCTGTCACTTTTCCTTTCCTTTCCTCCCCTGTTCTATTTCTCTCATCTCCTCCTTCTATCCTCTCTCCAAACCTTTCCTCCCCCATGACACAAAATACTTAATTCTTATGTATGTAGTAACTACTTGTGGGATACCCCCTGAAAAACAGTCACTCAGCACTAGTACTAGTATTTTTCTCTTATGACAGATGAAGGCATATCTAAACATATGATCTAATGAAATACTTTGCTATTTGTTTTACAGTTGTTGTCTGGTCTATGGAATAGTCATCAGATGGGGATTCCACTGAAATTTCTGTTCTGGCCTTAACCTAAGTAGCATGTGATTCTGTAATTGACTGACATGCCCTACTTCCATATAGGCAAACCTTTGTGATTCTACTTCCTTCACTTTGAGGAATGATCAGATTTCCAAATTTCATATTTTACATTTCTCTCAGAGCCTAGTTTGCTTATTGAAGAAAAATAAAATTTGCTTGTAGTGAACTACAGCCCAGCAATTGAAGAAGTTAGTTCTTAAATTATGAGATCTGATATAGTGAGTGTTATTGTCCCACTGAGATTCCTTGTACTCTATCACTGGATATATGTTTTGACTCATCTTCCTAAAATGAGGTTGTATGATATGATATTCTTACAAAGTTTCCTCAATTACAATAACAGTCCTAGTTTAAAGGAAAGGATATGGGGCAAAATGAGGTTAACTTTTCCCCAAAGAGAGTAAACCAATGCTTTGAGCTACTTAGTGCCAAACACTAATCAGAAGGAGTTAGGTATAAGAAAGACCTGACAATATATTGTGTAAACACTACTTCGGTGGGTTTGAATAAAAAAAAAATCAGATGATGAGCTGTGAAAGGGAGATATCATTCTTAGCAAACAAATGAAAAAAATCAAGCAGAGAAATGTTAAATAATTTGTCAAATGACACTCAGCAATCTAAATTAACTTTACCCTTGAGCCATGGGGGAATGAAAGAGGGGGAGGTTGTGCCATTTTATAACACATTGTTTGTATAATGCCTCAAGATTCCCTTCATTAATAATGCTCAGACTTGATAAAGAGATACTGAAATTAATGAAGAAATGTTAGAGAAAATTAAACACTTATAGAAGAAAAACATAAGGGAGGAGAGACAGTGCAGAAAATAAAGACAGAGGGAGACAAACACAAAGGGAAGGATAAAAATAAATAAAACGTGGGTAATCAGCAGAGCTCATCTAATGTACTGAAATGGGATATGTTCCATTGTGCTGAGCCTTTAGGTTGACCCTATGCTATTGGCCTTTGTTTAAGGGTATATGTGATTTTCTTAGGATCTCTATAAACAAAGACTGATTGGCCCCTGAGGCAGAAAGAGCTACCCACTCAGTAGAGATGAAAAGAAAAAATAAAAGTGGAAATTCTTGGACATGGGACTTTGTACTATGAGAGTGGTCTTGGACTTACTGGCAGGTTTTTTTTTTTTTTTTTGCTAAGGCAATTGGGGTTAAATGACTTTCCCAGGCTACACAGGGGCACAGCTAGGAAGTATTAAGTGTCTGAGGTCAGATTTGAACTCTAATACTCCTGACTTCAGGGCTGGTGCCCTCTCCATTGTAGATGGCAGATTTCTTAGAGTTTTAGAGGCAGAGAGTTCCTTGTTATTGACTGGCAGCAAGGTGTGCTTTTTGTGTCCATATCCCTCTCAGGTAAGGCTGGTCTATTCCCTGGTTGGGCAGGAAACTCTGACCTTCAGATGTTCTTAGGATGGCATACCCCAAGATCAAGTTAAAATATGACTTTCAGTTCCATAAGTCTCCTGTGAGTCTTTTTTCTCTACTTAGAGAGCATGTTAAGGGTGATACATTACTATTTAAATATTTCTTCTGTGTACTCATGAGTCTTTTGAATTTTAAGCATTTCTTTTGTGACAAGCTATAAAACACATATCGAATAGGTACTATTTTGTATATTAAGGACTTTTGGGGGGATGGTTCTCCCTAATTCCTATTAGGAAAAACCCTAAAATGAGTAAACTTCAAGAGCATTTTCATGGGAACCAAGAATGAAATGAAAAGATTTATTCTTGTTTTTTAGAAAACATACTGATAGGCATCCGTAGACAATGTTTCTTTCATGTTCCCCTATGTCCCCCAAGACATAAACTGAAGTTAATATGGATTGATTCTGGAAGTCGGCCTGGAGTCAAGAAATTGAAAGACTTCTTCATGAAACAACAAAAAGGAGGGCAATATCACTTGTGCAAAGAGTCAGGAACTAAGATGTAAGAACTGGAAAGATAGGAAGATGGGAGGGTATGAAGATTTTGAATGTCAAATAACATTTTGTACCTGATCCTAGAAGTTAAAGAAAACTGGAGTTTATTAATTTTGGGGGATGATTTGACATGATCAGACTTGCATTTCATGAAAATCCCTTAAGTAACTGAATGAAAAATGAAATGAAGTAGGGAGAGATTCAAAGCAAGTTAGCACACTGGCAAATTATTGCAATAATCCAGGCATGAAGTGATAAGACCCTGGACCAGAGTGGTAACAATGTCAAAGATAGAAGGGGTATATAGGAGAGATATCACAAAGATAAAATCAATAGGGTTAGACAACAGATTGGATATGAGAGAGATTGAACATAAGTGGGAGAGTGGGGATGATAGAGGAACAATCTGATAAAGGGAACAGGATGGAATGAGATCACTTAAATAGAGGAGTTAGACTTGATAAGAAAAAAGGCCACTTGATCATGAGATAGACTTAAAGGGGGACAAAATGATAGAAGGCACCACCTGGGTGATAGCCAATATGAAAGAAAAGAAAATGGGGATTTCATGGTGAATGACTTCAAGTTTTGTTTTTTTTTTCCCTGTCATATGAGGGAAGATTCTTAGATGCAAAAGGGTATGAGAGAGAGTCATGGGAAATTTAAGGAGGGATGAAAAGGTTTGGAAGAAGCATTGTGGAGAATGGGATTAAAGTTGATAAAGTAATTATAGAAGGATTCCCTTGTAGCAATGAGGGCCAAGTTGAGATTGTGTAAAATAAACTGGTAATGGACTCAGGTGGAAGACTCAGGGGAGAGAGATCTTGTTTGAGACTGTTAATAATTCAGAGTCTGTCTTTCAAGGAGAAAAAGCAACACATGGGTCAAACAACTGTCACAATTTTCTCTCTCACCTTTCCTCAGGTATTAGTAAAGATAGATTAGGACTTGATACTCAAGAGGCCCAAGAATAATTTGTCCTACCTGTCTGTTACCTATCATGCTTCTGTAGCTATACTTACTCCCTCCACCTTGTAGGGATTTGACCCAACAAGTGTGAGTATTGCAACCCCACAACCCAGGAGTCCTCAAACTAAGGCCCATGGGCCAGATGCAGCCCACTGAGGAAATCAGACTGGAAGTGACTTCGATCTAAACTCATATTAGCAACACATACTTCCAGCACTGGGCTGAGGTGGCAGAGACAGAATGTGGGGCGATACCAAGGTGAGGTGAGTTCCCAGGCCAGGGTGTGTGGTGTGGGGAAGGGAGAGAGATGCAGAAGATGGAGAACTGACAGCCCGCGGCCTTGTGCAGTAACGGCAGCCACCACAACAGACAGGCATGGGGGATGTACAGTGTATGCTGTGCATGCAAAAATTGACTGGGAGTGTAGGATATTCAAAGAACAGTGGACTTATGATTACTTTTTCATGCAGTACAAGGAAAGAGCAGCATGTCTGATATGCCAGACATTATATTCTGTGTTCAAAGAATATAATTTGCATTGACATTATGAAACTCAACATAAAGATAAATATGATTGTTTGGTTGGAGAAGTGAGAAAAGATAAAATATTAAAACTGAAAAATACATTGACAACTCAGCAAAATACTTTTGTGAAGCAGAAGCAGCTAAATATTTCATCACTGTGAGCAAGTTTTCAAGTGGCCAAGCTAATAGCATGCACTGGCAGACCATTCATCGAGGGAGAATTTGTTAAAGAATGCCTTCTTTCTGTTGCCAAAGAGATGTGTCCAAAGAAGGCTGATTTATTTAGTACAGTGAGTCTTTCAGGACCTACAATTACACGGAGGATTGAAGAAATGTGAGACAATCTGCACCAGCATTTGCAAAATTACATAAAAATTTCACATTTTTCCTTGGCACTTGATGAAAGCAATGATGTTCGTGATTCTGCACAACTTCTAATTTTTATTTGTGGGATGAATGATTATTTTGAAGTCATAGAAGAGCTTGCTGCGCTGCAAAGCATCAAAGGAACAACTACAGGACAGGGTATCTATGAAAAGGTTTGCCAAACTATGAATGGTTTGGAGCTGGACTGGGCTAAACTAGCCAGCATGAAAACTGATGGTGCTCCTAGCATGGTGGGGTCTAAGAAAGGAGTAATTGCTTGCATTAATCAAGAGATGGACAAACATAACCATTCTCATATAATAGCCATACACTGCCTCATCCACCAACAAGCGCTGTGTAGTAAATCACCGAAGTGGGATTTTCTTATGAAAATTGTGGTATCTTGTGTTAACTTCATTAAAGCTAATGCACTAAATCACAAACAATTTCAGGAATTTCTGTCTGAGCTAAATGGTAAGTATGAAGATGTTCTATATCACACAGAAGTCCATTGGCTGAGTCAAGGGAGAGTTTTGAAATGTTTCTATGACTTACTTCCATAGATTACAACTTTTCTGCTTTCAAAAAACAAAGAAGTACCAGAGCTCAATGATGCAGAATGGAAATGGCACCTTGCCTTTCTGACAACTGTAACAGAGCTACTCACCAATTTCAATATGCAACTTCAAGGAAAGGGGAAGCTCATCTGTGAAATGCAATCACATGTCAAAGCATTTGAAGTAAAATTAGGCCTCCTCATTGAACAAGTGAAGGAGGAAAACTTCTGCCATCTCCCCACAACTCAAAATCTGTTAGCGGAAAAACCGCTGATTGCATCCCCAAACAAAACATGTGTGGATTCACTGGAAAAATTGCAAAAGGAGTTTCAATTTAGATTTAAAGAGCTTCATCTCCATGAAAGGACATGCAGCTTTTCTGTAACCTGTTTTCTATTGACATTGAAAATGTGGATAAAATTTCCCAAATGGAACTGGCCGAACTGCAGAATTGTGACTCTCTGAAAGAGGCATTCAAGTCAAGCAGCCTTCATAATTTCTATGCATCTCTCCCCTCTGAGACACATCCTTATCTCAGGAACCATGCACTCAAAATGGCAACCATCTTTGGCAGCACTTATGTCTGTGAATAGACTTTTTCTAGAATGAAACATTTGAAATCTCCAACCAGATCACGACTAACGGATGCACACTTGCATCACTTGTTACAACTAGCAGTGACAAATATGGAACCAGACATTGACCATCTCATTAGCCAAAAGCAGGCCCATAGTTCCCATTGAAATACTGGTAAGTTTGTTGATTTAACTTTACTTTATTTTAAATATTGTATTTGTTCCTGTTTTATTTCTTCACTTCAAAATAAGATATATGCAGCGTGCATAGGAATTTGTTCATAGTTTTTGTTTTTACTATAGTCTGGCCCTCCAACAGTCTGAGGGACAATGAACTGGCCCCCTATTTAAAAAGTTTGAGGACCCCCTGCTACAACCTAAGCAGATGCAACTACTGAAAACTCATAAAAGAAATTCCTCTCCAACAAAATTCTTAGGTTATCAAAATATTGTTAATGAAAATGTCTGCCTTACTACTATACACTGAGCATCCCCAGACCTCTTGGTCCAGCTGAAATATCCTATTTGTTGTTTTCCCCATTAGAAAGTGAACTCCTTGCAAGGAGAGAATGTCTTGCTTTTCTGTTGGTATCCATAGCATTTGACATAGGGTTTACTTAGGAAATTCTTAATAAATGTCTTTCCATTCATTCCTTCATTCATTAACTATGATTTAATGTTGAGGAAATCAATGAAGTCATCACTCTATTTAATGGAATGAAAGCCCTTCCTTCCTGCCAGAGTAAATTTTCACACCAGGCCATAAATGAGAACAACTTGAATCCTCTCATCACTCTATGCTGTAATATGTCCTTATTCATGGACTGTCAAAGAATCTTGCTTCAAGCCAAAAGGATTCATCCTACTTTCTCATTGATGGCAGTGCCCCTCTCCCACATCTTTCTTGGCTATTGTTATTTAACTTGCTTAATCCTGCCAAGAAGAATTCATTTTTCTCTTGAAAAATGACATCTGATTAAATGCCAAATGACCCTGGAGTTCCAAAACCAATATTTCATTTTGTTGCTGGTCAACATTTTTTTGCTCTTATCATATGTTTTTATTTGATGGCTACCTCACTATATAGCAATTCAAGAAAGATCTTGAAGCATTCTGGTAAAAAATAAGACACGAGGTTCCATGGTATTTCAGAATAATTCATGCTGCCCATCCTCTAGGCAACCAGCCAGGCCCTACTGGGAGAAATTCACTTTTGTTTCTAATATGGTTTCTGCTACAATAAGCCCTTCAGGAGAGGAATTGGAATCAAAACTGTTCAAAGAATTTGAGTAGGAGAGGAGGGTGGCGAGAATGGGAGGGGAGAGAATGATTGGTATTGTTGCTCTGAATCTCCAAAATATTTATTTTTAAAGTTCACACAATGGAAAATACCATAATTGTTGTAGAGGTTCAAGAAAGAACTCAGAGGAAAGTCTGTTGAAACCATTAGGTTAACTAACATTAAGAGATAGTCAATTAACATTTATCAAAGTGTTGGCATTTCCTTGGTTAGGGAATTCAAACACATCCATGCTTCAAGTTTTAGTGATTCCTACCTAAAATATGAAGCAAATTCTTTGGACAAAGCGAAGGATGCCAGACATTAAGGTCTTCCCCTCTTCATGCAACTGTACCTGTGTTCTACTACCTCATCTTGTTTTGTATTCTGACAAGAAACAGATCTGTCATCTCTTTTAGCATAGCAGAAAAGAATACATTCATATTTGATGCCCTTGGAAGCTGGTGGTCTGATACTTTGGATACTCCCCTTTTTTAAAAATGGAAATCATGTCACTCCATGATGCCATGTTCATCATTTCAGTAATATTATATTATCTTATTATATGAGGAGTCAAAGATCAGAGTTCAACTCCATTTTACATATGTTTAAACTATGCATTGATATCTGCCAACTTTAGAACAGGAGTTTAATGTAATAATAGGATTGTTCCTTTTGCCATGGACCAAATTGATATGAAAGAAATTATTGTTCAGTCATCTCCACCAGGTCACTCTTCGTGATTCCATTTGGCATTTTCTTGGCAAAGATACTGAAGTGGTTTGTCATTTTTTCAGCTCTTTTTACAGATTAGAAACTGAGACAAACAGGGTTAGATGACTTGGCCAAAATCACACATCTAATTAAGTGTTTGAAACCAGAATGAAATCGGGAAGATGAGATGAGTCTTCCTGATTTCAGGTCCAGTTTTCTCTTGACTACACCATCTAGCTGCCTTGATTAAATCATTTCTTATATTTTAGAAATGTTTCTAAACTTTAGAGGTATAAAGAACACTAATTTTGGAGTCAGAAGACTCAAAGCCAATTCAATTCAACAAATCATTTACCTGCAAGTTACTTGAAAACATAGAATTTTCATGTTTTTGTCTTTGTAACCCCTCACTAGGCACAGAGTTAACACACAGTAGGTTCTTATTAGATACTTGTTGATTAACCACTATCCATATGCATACAGATACAGTACTTAGCATAGCCTACTACATAGTTGGCCCTTACTAAATGTTTATTGGATTTGATAAAGAGACAAAAACAATCTTGGCTCTTAAGGACTTTCCATTTTGGCAATGGAGGGAGAGAGTAAAATGTCATCTTTGCTACTGTATCAGTTCTTTGAAGGTGTATAGCATTTTCCATCATGGATTAACTGAAATTTTTTAGGATCATTTTCTGATAAGATAGCTAAGTTGATCATCCTTATTATATTGCTATGTCCATATACAAGGTTCTCTTGATTCTTCTCACTTCATTCCACATAAATTGAAACAAAGCTTTTAATGATTTTCTGAAGCCATCCCCCTCATTATTTTTTATAGAACACTATTATTTATCACAACTTGTTTCATTTTCGGAGTACTGGGAATCCAATTCCTTTGTCACCACAGAAAGAAATGTTAACATGTTTGTACCAATAGGTCCTCCCCCCTTTCCTTTTTCTTTGATCTCTTTGGGATACAGACTGAGTAGTGGTCTTTCTGGGTCACAATTTTATAAACCTTCAGACATAATTGGAAATGGTTCTCCATAATGGTTAGAGTCATTGCTGTCCCATTTTTCCCCCACAACCCTTACAACATTGTTATTTTCCTGTTCTGTTATGTTAGCTAATTTGATGCAGAGTAGGTACCTCAAAGTTGTTTTAATTTGAATTCCCTAACAATAGTCATTTGGAACATTTTTATGTGACCATTGATGCTAGCTTTTATTTCTTCTTCTGAAAACTGACTGTTCACATACTTTGACCATTTATTATTTGGGGAATGTTATTTTTACATATTTGGCATAATTCCCCATGTATTTGAAAAATTAAAACTTCACCAAAGAAATTTGCAGTAACCCCTTAAAAGCTTTCTGTTTTTCTTCTAATTTTGACTGCATTATGTTTTTTGTGCAATTTTTAAAAATTTCATTAATCCAATTATCTATTTTACTTCCCATGATTTTTCCTGTTTCCTTTCTGGCCATAAATTCTTTCCTTGTTCATAGATCTGACAAATACATTATTCCATGTTCTCATAATTTACATATGATATCACTATTTATTTCTAACTTATTTGTCTGTTCTGACTTTATCTACAGTAAGGGGTGTTTGGTCTATACCTAATTTCTTCCAAATTATTTCACATTTTTCCTTCATTTATTTTTGTCAAATAGTGATGGTTATTTATTACTGTGCATTGTGTAACTAAATTATTCCATTGATCCACCATTCTATATCTTAATCAGTATGAGTTTTCTTTCATGATTACCATTTTGCAATGTGGTTTGCAAACTGCTTCTG
Source organism: Antechinus flavipes (assembly GCF_016432865.1). Lineage (NCBI taxonomy): Eukaryota > Metazoa > Chordata > Mammalia > Dasyuromorphia > Dasyuridae > Antechinus > Antechinus flavipes. The sequence goes on along the minus strand of NC_067402.1, from coordinate 56,367,517 downwards.
CTAAGCCTCCTGAAATTCATAGTATTTTTATTGATTCCTTTAATATTCTTGACCTTTTTTTCTTTCAATTAATTTTTGTTATTTTCTTCTAGTTCTATAAAATGATACTTTAGTAGTTTGAATGGTAGGACCCTGAATAAGTAATTTAATTTAGGAAGAATTGTCATTTTATATTGGCTTGGCTTCCTGGTGGGCAAATAATATTTCTGTAATTGTGTAGATTTGTCTTTATTTGTGTAAAGAGTGTTTTGTAAATATGAATATATAGTCTCTGAGTTTACCTTGACATATAGACTCCCAAGTATTTTATTTTGTCTGGAGTTACTTTAAATGGAATTTCTCTCTCTTCTTGAGTTGATCTATCTTGGTATTGTATAGAATACTGATGATTTATATGGGTTTAATTTATATCCTGCAACTTTGCTGAAGTTGTTAATTATATCAACTAGTTTTTTTTTTTACTTTGTTCTTTGGGATTCTCTAAATAAACTATCATATTTTCTACAGAATGATATTTTTATTCATTTTTATATTTATCAAATTATTTTTCCTGTTTATTTTTATACCTAGTGCTTTTAGTACAATATTGAATAATAGTGGGGATAATGGAAACCCTTATTTCACTCCAGATTTTATTGGAAAGGCTTCAAGATCATATTTGTTATAGGTAATGCTTGCTCTTGGTAGTAGATATTCTTTATCATTTTAAGAAGATCTCTATTACTTCCTATGCTTTTTTAATGTTTTTAATAAAAATGTATCTTGTATTTTGTCAAAAAAGCTTGTGTCTGCAGTTAGTGATGTAATTATAACATTTTTGGAGGTGTAATTATTGATGCATGCAATCATTCTGATAATTTGCCTAATTTTGAAATAGTTTTGCATTTATTGTATGAATCCCATCTATTCAGATTATGTGATGTTTATAATAAATTGCTGTAGCCTCATTGCTGGTATTCTGTTTAACATTTTTGCACTGATATTCACTAAGGAAATTGGTCAATAGTTTATTTTTCTTGCTTTGCTTTTTGTGATATAGGTATTAAAATAGTGTCACAAATAGGTATTAAAATAGTGTCACAAAAGGAATTTGGTAGGAATTGTTACTCATCTATTTTTCCCCAAATAATTTGTATAGTAGTAAAATCAATTATTCCTTAAGTGTTTAGTAGAATTTACTTATGAATCCATTTAGTACTGAGGGTTTTTTCTTAGGAAGTTTACTTCAATTTCTTTTTCTAATATAGAGTTATTTAAGTTTAATGAAATCATACTGTCTATGATTTATTTCATTCAATCTTCTTTAAAAAAAAATCTGAACTTAAGAAATAAAAGAAACATTTCCATTATAAAGTAGGTTAGAAAAGAAGATTGCACATGCAACTGCTAATGTTTTATGTATATTTTGCTTTTCCTTTTAAATATATAATGCAGTTCTCATGTAATTTTCTTCCTCATCCACCCTAGAGATGGCTGTCATTAAATACAAATATGTATATATATATATATATATCTCCACAAAGAGATATATAGATATATATTTACATAAATATATATGCAGACATATAATCATAGTATACATGTTTTTATTTATCATTTCATTCTCTGGATGCAGATACTGTTTTCCTTCTTCAGTCATATATTATAATAATATTTTAATATAAATTAAATCAATATTTATTAATATATCAAATTGTCAATAATATAATAAATATATACATTTATATGTAATATTAAATATGTATAATAGTCAAAATGGTTATTTTGACTGCTCAAAGTTGTTCTTTAATTGATATTGCTATTACTTCATACAACATTCTCTTGGTCCTGCTTGTTTTGCTCTTCATTATTTTGTTCAAGTGTTTCCATGTATTTTGAAAATCACTGAGAAAATAATTTCTTAGTACAGTAGTATTCATTGTTGTATATTCTAATTTGTTTAGTCACTCTTCAACTGACACGCATCCCCATAATTTCTAGTTCTTTGCCTCTACAAAGCGATCTCTTATAAATATTTTATTAACATATGTGTTCTTTTCATTTTCCCCTACTCATCTTGGGAAATAGATATAATAGTGGTATTTCTCTGTCAAAAGATAAAGACAGTTTTTTTTTTTAACTCTTTGGGCATAATTCCAGATTGCTTTCCAAAGTGATTTAATTAGTTCACCATTCCACCAACAGTGAATTAGCTTTTCACATCTTTCATTTTTGCTAGTCTGATGGATATAAAGTGATATCTCAAGGTTCTTTTAATTTATATTTCTCTAACCAATTATGATTTAGAATATTTTTTTTCATAAGAATATAAATTGCTTTGATTTCTTTATTGGAAAACTGCCCATTCACATCCTTTGACTATCAGTTGGGGAATGATTTGTTTTCTTATAAATTTGACAAAGTCCTTTATATATTTAAAATATGAGACTTATCTGGGAAACTATAAATTCCACTGCAACTTTCTGTTTTTCTTTTGATCTTGGCTACATTGGTCTTATTTAAACAAAACCTTATTTAACTTAATGTGATTAAAATTATATATTTTATAACTTCTTAATGCTCCCTAACTCTTTTTTTAATAAATTGCTTGCCTATCCATAAACTTAATAAGTAATATATTCTATATTCTTCAAGCTTTCTTGTAATATTTCACTCTATATTTACATCATGTATTCATTTTGATCTTATCTGGCTAAGGTTTACCAATTGGGCATTGTTGTATGTTCAATTTCTACCAAACTTTTTTCAGGTTTTCCAACAGTTTTTTATCTAATAATAATTTTCATCCTCCAAAATTAAATATTTATACTTCTCAAAATTAAAGTTATTATAGTTATTTGCTGCTATAAATTGTATGTCTACTCTGTTCCATTGATATACCTTCCTATTTCATGGCCAGTAACAGGTAGTTTAGATAAGTGTTGCCTTTTAATATAGTTTTAGATCTGGTAGTGTTAAACATAATTTCTTTATATTTTTGTTAGTTCATTTAATATTCTTGATTTTCTTTTTCTTCCAAATTAATTTTGTTGTTATTTTTTTCTCAGCAAAATATTTGATAATATAATTAAGATAGCACTGGATATGTAGATTAATTTAAGTAAAGTCTCATTTTTATTATAAATCATGTTGTTCTTTATGCTAACATTATTTATCTTCTAATTAATTTTAATCCATGCCTCCATGACTTTTTATTCAATGTAATTGTTATTATATTATTATATAAAAGGGTACATTTATTACTTCTGCTTTTCTGCATTTGAGAGGTATTCATATTCTACTACCTGCTCAGTTTTTATGAAGGTGACATGAACAGTTGAGAAAATAGGCATACCATCAAATTGGAGAATGGCTGGGTAAATTGTGGTATATGAATGTTATGGAATATTATTGTTCTGTAAGAAATGACCAGCAGGATGAATACAGAGAGGACTGGCGAGACTTACATGAACTGATGCTAAGTGAAATGAGCAGAACCAGGAGATCATTATACACTTCGACAACGATATTGTATGAGGACATATTTTGATGGAAGTGGATTTCTTTGACAAAGAGACCTGAGTTTCAATTGATCAATGATGGATAGAAGCAGCTACACCAAAGAAAGAACACTGGGAAACGAATGTGAACTATCTGCATTTTTGTTTTTCTTCCTGGGTTATTTATACCTTCTGAATCCAATTCTCCCTGTGCAACAAGAGAACTGTTTGGTTCTGCAAACATATATTGTATCTAGGATATACTGCAACATATCTAAAATATATAAAACTGCTTGCCATCTAGGGGAAGGGGTGGAGGGAGGGAGGGGAAAAATCGGAACAGAAACGAGTGCAAGGGATAATGTTGTAAAAAAATTACCCTGGCATGGATTCTGTCAATATAAAGTAATTATTAAATAAAAATTTTTTAAAAAAAGAGAAAATAGGCATATTCTTTTTATTCACAACCTGGTTTCTTTGGAGTTCTATCATATCTAACTTCTTTAAAATTTTGTTCTTCTACTTAACTTTTATTATATTTTTAAATTTAATGCTGATAAAAGAACATTGATAGTTTCCTTACATTTTATTTTCTACTGTAATTTATTGAAGTTTTCCTTCAAGAAGGTGGATGCTACGCCATATTGTGAATATGTATTTAGTGTCCATATTATCATTGTTTAATGTTGATTTCTTGATATTGTAATTTAGTATTGATTTTGTTATTCATTTATGATTTGTAGATATTGTCATTGATTGGTATTGACATTGATCATAGTTTTGTGTCTTTTAGTAAAATGTGGTTTCTTTCCTTATCGCTTTCAATTAGCTATATCTTTGTTTTTGCTTTATCTGAAATCATGATAGCCAACCTTCCCCTCTCTACTTTTTTTTATCATCAATGGAAACACAGTAGATTCTGTTTCAGCCACTTATTTTAAGTCTGTGTGTTTCCTTCTCTTTTAAATATGTTTCTTGTAAACAATGTAGTCTTGGTGTCAGGTTTATAATCCATCTTGCTATTTTCTCTCATTTTATAGGTGACTGTTCAGCCCATTCACATTCACAACCATGATCATTAACTGTGCATTTTCCATCATCCTATTTTCTTCTGTTTACAGAAATACCTTCAACATATTGTGGACTTGGTTCCATACCACTGAAATAAGGCAAATATCTAAATAAAATAGTCACATGATTTTTAAAATTTTCCTGTACATATAAAAATTACATTCTCACTATATTGTAGTCTGGTAAATGTACAATAATATTATGTCTTAAAACAATATACCTACCTTAATATACAATACTTTATTGTTAAAAATCCTAAACATTATCTAAGCCTGTAGCAAGTCATACTTTTTTTTTTCCTAGAGGAGATCTGTCCTTGATGTTTATGACTTCTGACTTATCAAATTGGTGATTGCTAGGGTTGGAAAGGTTATGGCAATTTCTTAAAACAAGACAGCAATAAAGTTCAAGAAGAGACCGACAGCCAGAGAAAATGAGCCAGAAGAAAGGAAGATGAAAGGTATTGATTAAGTTAACCATTTATATGGATGAGGGTTATAGTCCTCTAAAACAACTGTAATATTAACATCAAAGATCACAGATCAGCCTACCAGGCATAATAATAATGGAAAACTTTTAAATGTGAGAATTATCAACATGTTACATAGAAAACACAATGTGAGCATCTATTATTGGAAAAAAAATGATGTCACTAGTTCTGCTTGACATAGAATTGCCACATATCTGCAATTTGTAAAAAAAAAATTGCAATATCTATGAAATAAAATAAAGTAAAATGAAGTAAAATGAGATGCCTTTATCCTTCTTTCTCTTTTTTTATGCTTTCTCTCTTCTGAAGTCTATTTTCTTTGTGTTCAAAATTTTTCTCCCTCCCTCCCTTACCATTTCTCCCCAAACTGATAGGTTAAATATGTACAATCCTTTTAAACATATTTTCACACTCGTCATGTTATGCAAGAAAAAATGGACCAAAGGGGGAAAAATGAGAAAGACAAAGCAAACAAACAAAATACTGTACTTTGAGCTACATCCAAGCAGCTGATGTTACACTCAGAAAGTCTTTAGAAGTTCAGTACTCCAACATGATCAATCAATCATGAAGCAACATGATGGGAGAAAGGGATTGCAATTGAGGAGAATAGAGTTGTATGTAGCTGGGACTACTGAGATATCATCTGGAGAGGTGAAATCTGTCCCTGTCCAGCCTAAAGATCCTTGGCTTCCAGGCATTGTAGGCTTGACCATTTCATCTTCTGAGAGTGCCTACAAAACAATGACTATCCATATATTGATTTGGGAAATTGGGGAATGTGTAGATAATATTCCAGTCACTAACACAGGTAGACAATGTGTGACTTATCACCCAGGAGTAGTAGTGGCATCAGGTTTACTGAAAAACACTCCTGATAGTCAGTTTAGTGATATTTGCCCAGATTTTGACTCCCAACAATTCCTAAATTGTAGTGAAACCTGAAATTGTTTTGCCTCCAGTGAATAAATCCTACTTTGGAAAGGTCTGAGAGATTATAAGAAGCAGATAGACCATCTAGTACTCCATCTTGTTGGTAACATGACCTGCAATTCCCAATTGATCCATTTTTGGTATGGGCTTAGATAAACCTTTCAATACTTTAATTTATCAAACCAATTCCCCTGTAGCATCTTTAACAGTCACTGAAGAAAGCTCTCAGTAAGCTAAAACTTTTTTATGTTTCTTTGGAGCAAACTACTTTTTTTTTTTTAACCAAAGGAAAAAAAAATCCACTCAGAATTAAAAATTTAAAAGAAGTGAGTTATATAATCCATGTTTATGATGCAAAATTCTACTCAAATAACAGGAAATTGAGGAAAGCTTACAAAACACATTAATTTGATGCACCTAGTTAGCATCACCTGTTTTATATCTGCTTACCATCAATAAAAGCACACATGAATGACCATTATCATAATAAAATAAAAATGTATTAAAATTATTCTTTATCTCAAAATCATTGATATAATGTTTCAGAGCAAAAGTGTCCAATTCTAGCCTAGATGGTCCATGACACTGTTTCTAAAACACATTAAGATATAATTGAAAACATTTAATCAAATAACCCAATTTTTGAAAGAAAAATATAAATATGTGTATGTATATGTGTTTATATTTATATGCATATCTATATATAATTTGCATTTATGCACACATATATAGTAGCATGTACATTTATATACCTCAGTTTACAAAGCCTTTCCTAGGAATTTCTACCAGGGAGAAGAGAAAAGAATCTTATAGAACTTAATAATCTGGTAGACAGGTATATGATGGATGCTTTTTCTGGAGAGAGAGTGATTATATAATTTATTTTTTTAATAGCTTTTCTCTATCACAGAATCTGGGAGAAAATACTAATATATACCTGACATTCTGAAGAAATTAATTAACTCACAAATATCTTTCCAATAACACTATTGTTTAATATTATTCTCAACTATACCATTTTTATGGTGAGGACTTATTCTGAACTTTGTCTTCTCATATTCCCCTCTTTTTCTGCAATCATCTTGTTGTGGCTATTATCTTGTTTTTAACTTTGTGCTACAATCTTTTGCCAGAGCTTTCTCTGAAATTTCTTTTCCTTTTATTTTTTTTTTCTTTTTGTCCAGGTCTTATCATTACTATTAGCTCAGTTTAATTCCTTGGTTTGTTAGGTTACTTTTTAAAATCCTCTGGAATATGTCTATTCTAAACTTAATAGTGGGGGTAATGGCTTGGATTTTCACACATTTCAGTCATTTTAATGGGATATTCCCTTTTAAAAATATTGATTATGGCCCCAGGAAATGGAGTTGATCCTGGCCCAACAGGGGCCAAGATTTTTCCAACAGAGAAAGAATTTCTGACTTCATAGTAATTTCTTCTTGACTTTTTGGCCCAGATTCTCATCATCTGTCTTCCAGTGTTAAGTTATGAGTCATTAGACATTTGTTCTCTTCCTTGTCTTTCTATTCTTGCTTAGTCTTGCTGCCTGACATTAAATTAACACTATTTCCAGAAATGCTGACATAATCTCAGAGTTGGTAGATTAGAACATAAACTATATAAGGAAAGGATGTTTATTTTGTCTTTTCTAATATCCCCATTGCTTAGTATAAGAGCTGAAAACATTAAGTACTTAAAAATATTGATGTAGTCTTGAATGTGTTCATCAAGTTTCTTTAAACTTCTAGCACTGATAAATCCATTGCTTTTTAAAAATTCAATTTTATTTTTTATCCTGAATTTTCTTCCACCTCCTTCCCCCTCCATAAGGAGAAAAAATATTACAAGTAAATATAGTAAACCAAAAAGATATAGTAAAGCAAAAGCTAATTCTTGAATTAGCTATGTCTAAAAAAGGAAAGGGGAACATAAGAAAAAACATGCTTCAATCTGTATTCTGTATTATAAGACCATCAGTTCTTTATCTAGAGGAAGATAGCATGTTTTATCACATATGCTTTAGATTTGTTTTTGATTACTATGATGATATGGGTTGCTTAGTCTTTCAAAGTTGTCTCTCAATTCAATATTGTTGTTATTGTACAAACTTTCTCCTGATCCTGTTTACTTAACTCTGCACTAGGTGAATACATACCTTTCTGGACTTTTCTGAAAACACTCCTTTTGTCATTTCTTGCAGCACATTTGTATCCTATTACATTCATAACCTGTTCACACTTTCTTTGATTGATCAGCACCTCCTAAGTTTCCAATTCTTAGCCACTGTGAAAACTTGCCATAAATATTTTTGTATATATGGATCTTTTTCCTGTTTCTCTGATCTCTCTGGGGTTTAGAACGAGCAATAGTATCACTGGGTCAAAGGCTATACATTTAATAGCTTTGAGGGATTAGTTCCAAATTGCTTTCCAGAATGCTTGGACCAATTTACAACTCTACCAACAGCGCATTAAAGTACCTGTTTTCCCACACCATTTTAAAGTACTTTCTAGCATTAGTCATTTTCCTTTTCTCTCATCCTAGTCATTATGATCAATATGTTTTTCCTTATCCTACTTTTTGTACTTTTCCTTCTCCCCACCCCCACCATCTTCTCTTTTAAAGTTTGTGCTGCTTTTGAATAATTGCTCCCTTACTTTGATTGTAAATCCATCTAATATTATTGTTATTATTATTATTACCCCTTGGGAAGTTTATTTATAATTTGTTACATTTCTCTAAAATAGAGCTAAGTACTCTATTCCAATTCTGTTGATTTCAAAAATGTGTATTTTTGTAAATATCTATCCATTTTATTTATATTGTTGATTTTATTGGCATAGTACTTAGTTTGTCAGTTTGTCAACATGTAATTTCACAAAAAATAAACTCAAATTGCTTTTATTTGCTTCTTTATTGGTTGCAAATTTGCTTTCTTTGTAAATTTTTTCCTTGTTATAGAAAATTAGATATTAACTATATATTTTTCCAGTTTTATTAGCCTCTCCTATATTATTTATGATTCCTAATTTGTCTTTTAATTGGAGGATTTTTATTTTTTTCCCTTTTTTGTTTGCATGCCCAATTAATTGATCTGTCCTTTTTTCTTTTATGAATAAAAATGTTTAGAGATTTAAATTTTTCTCCTGGCTTCATCGTATATGTTTTATTATGCTGTAATTATCTTTAATGAGATAATTGATTTTTTTTTTGTAATTTGTTATTTGGCTGAGCTTTTTTTTAAAAGTTAAGTTTAGTTTCCAATATTTAATATTTACTTCAAAAATCCTTTACTGAATGCAATGTTATTTCATTATGTCTGTTAAAGGATGCACTTTATTTTTATGCATTTGTTTTTGAGCTTTTATGTCATTTTTTAAAAAGTGTCATACACACTTGAGAAATATGCTACTTCCTATTAGTCAATATTGTCCAAAGACATCTCATATCTAAACTCTCCTAAAATTCTATACAGATTCTTCATTCCTTTTTGTTCATTTATTGTTAGATTATCTAAGTCTGAAAGAGATAAATTTTAGTCCTTTAATATTGTAATTCTTTGTATTTTTTCTGGCTGTTATTTAACTTTTTAAAAAGTGAATTTAGATGCCATGCCATGTGGTGAAAATCTATTTAGTATTGGTATTAATTCACTATGATACTTTTTAATAAAATGAAGGTTTCCTATTTATTACTTTTAATTTCCCATACTTTTGTGAGATTATGATTTCTATTTCATGATCTTTTAAAATTGAAAATAAAACCTAATAGAAATTCCTTATTTTAACTCTGAACTTTTTTCCCCTTTTAAGAATGTTTCTTACAAAAAAAATATTTTTAAGATTCCATTTTTCTTGCTTCCCCTCTTCCATTTTCAAAAATTTTCATTCATAAATCTCATTATGATAATTATTTTTGTTCCCCCCTCTAATCCTGTCTTCTTAAATTTTTTTCTTCTCTTTTCCCCTTCCTCTTTAAGAATTTGCTTTGATTTTGACTAATCCCTCAATTATTTTCTTGTCTTCCTTATTCCTCCTTCTTCTCCTTAACTTTTTTTTCTTCTTGATCTACTGGGTATTATATTTTTTAGTATTGGGTCAATTTGTGCATACTTCTCTCCTTTGGCAAGTTTGGATGAGAGTAAGGTTCAAGTATTCACTGATTTCCCTTAAATGTATTCTTTTACTGTATAGGCTACTATTTACACACTCATTTATGTGAACTTTTTCATATTCTTCCTTTTTTTCCCCACCTCTCTATTTGTTCCTATCTTTTATGCTTTTATTCTTAGGAATTCATCAAAACAAAACAAAATCACTCTAGACTCTCATAATTAGGCTTCTATATTCACTGAGAAATCTAAATTCATTTTTAGAGAGAATTCATGTATCATCTCTTAATATAAGAATATAAATAATGTAAATAATTTAATCTTGTTCAGTCCTTTGTTTTATGTTAATGATTATCTTTCTTATGCTTCTCTGGAATCCTATAGTTGTATATTAGTTTTCCTCTTGTCTTTTCATCAGTAATGCTTGGAGGTTTTTATTTTGTTAAAGATCTTTTTTCCCCCATTTAGGATTATAGTAAATATTGATTTATAACTTGTTTTTGATTAAAGACTTAAATCCTTTCCCTTTGGGGATATCATTTCAGGTATAAATCCCTTGTGATTGTGACTATGGAACATTGGTACATGAATTCTATTTTCACACTGTTTATGGTATTTTTTTCCTTGTCCTGTGAACTGTAGATTTAAGATAAAATATTCCTGAGAGCTTTTATTTTAAGCTTTTCTTTAGCGAGATAATCACTGTATTATTTAAATTTTTACTTTGTCATTTAATGATTTCTTTAAATGATATCTAGAATCTTTTGTTTGTAAAGTTCAGGTGATCTAATGGTTCTCAAATTATCTCTTTTATATTTGTTTCCCATGCCAGCTTTTTCCTATGAAATACTTGAAAATTTCATATGTTTTTTTCAGTTTTTGGATTTTGTTTTACTATTTTAGCTAATTCTTATTTTTCAAGCAGTTATTTTCTTCAGTAAGATATTCTACTTCACCCCCCCCCCGAGTTGTTGATTCTCTTTTCATATATTTCCCTTGTCTTTCATTTCTTTTCCTGTTTTTCTCTATTGGATATTCTTAAAACAATTTTAATCTCCCTTTTCCTAAACATTTGATTTAATTTTTCTAGAAATTGGGACCTGTCTGTCCAAGAGAATACCTGTGGGCTGTATATTGACTTAGTTTTTTTTTTTTCCAAATTAAAATACTTCGAACATTTTGGAGGAAAAAAAAAAAAAAAACATCACAGGGAGTTGTAAGTAAGGTCAGTCTTTCAGTATATAGTTTCCAGATTCCTGGGTTCAAGTTATTTATTTATTTATTTTCCCCTTGAACAATTCTTTTTTAAAAATTTTTTATTATACTTTTTATTTACAAGATATATGTATGGGTAATTTTTCAGCATTGACCCTTGCAAAACCTTCCATTCTATTTTTTTCCATTCTTTCCCCCACCTTCTCCCCGAGAAGGCAAGTAGACCAATACATGTTAAATATATTAAAGTATATGTTAAATACAATATAATTATACCTATTCATACAATTATTTTGCTGCACAAGAAGAATCAGACTTTGAAATAATGCACAAGAAAATCAAAAATGCAGACAAGCAAAAATATAGGCAATGGAAATGCTATGTAGTGGTTCACACTCATTTCCCAGAGTTCATTCACTGGGTGTAGCTGGTTCTATTCATTATTGAACAAATGGAACTGATATGATTCATCTCATTGTTGAAGAGAGTCACATCCATCAGAATTGATCATCATATAATATTGTTGAAGTATATAATAATATCCTGATCCTTCTCATTTCACTCAGCATCAGTTCATGTAAGTCTCTCCAGACTTTTCTGAACTCCTCCTGCTGGTCATTTCTTATAGAATGATAATATTCCATAACATTCATATATCACAATTTATTCAGCCATTCTCCAGTTGATGGGCATCCATTCAGTTTCCAGTTTCCAGCCACTATAAAGAGGGCTGCCACAAACATTCTTTCACATAAAGGTCCCTTTCCTTTCTTTAGTATCTCTTTGGGATATAAGCCCAGTCGTAACACTGCTGGATCAAAGGGTATGCACAATTCAATAACTTTTTGAACACAGTTCCAAATTGCTCTCCAGAATGGCTGGACGTATTCACAATTCCACCAACAATCTATCAGTGTCCCAGTTGTCCCACATCCCCTCCAACATTTAGCATTATCTTTCCCTGTCATTCTAGCCAATCTAAGAAGTGTGAAGTGGTATCTCAGAATTGTATTAATTTGCATTTTGCTGATTAATAGTGACTTGGAGCACCTTTCATATGACTAGAAAAATTTTCAGTTTCTTCATCTGAAAATTATCTGTTCATATCCTTTGACCATTTATCAATTGGAGAATGGCTTGATTTCTTGATCTCATTGTTTATGCCTAGATCATTTTGACTTTATCTTGCTGTACAGTGCCAAGTGTGGGTCAATGCCTAATTTCTGCCATACTAATTTCCAATTTTCCCAGCAGTTTCTGTCAAATAGTGAATTCTTATGCCCAAAGCTGGGGTCTTTGTGTTTCTCAAATACTAGATTATTAAAGTTATTGACTCTTTTGTCCTTTGAACCTAACCTATTCCACTGATCAACTAGTCTATTTCTTAGCCAATACCAAATGATTTTGTTAACCGTCCATTTATTCCTATGCTCTCAAGTATTTTTAATAGGAATGAATGTTGGATTTTTATCAAATACTTTTTCTGCATCTATGGAGATGATCATATACTTTTTATTAATTTGGTTATTGATATAGTCAATTATGCTAATAATTTTTCTAATATTGACCCAGCCTTATATTCCTAGTATAAATCCTACTTGGTCATGGTGTATTATCCTAGGGATGATTTTCTGTAATCATTTTGCTAATATTTTATTTAAGATTTTTGAATCAATATTCATTAGGGAGGTTGGTCTATGATACCTGGTTTAGGTATCAATACCATGTCTGTGTCATAAAAGGAATTTGGTAGGACTCCTTCCTTCCCTATTTTTTCAAATAGTTTATATAACATTAGAGTTAATTGTTCTTTAAATGTTTGGTTAGCTTTTTCTTTCTTTTTTTTTTTTTTTTTACTTTTTTTTGTATATGTCCAATTGAGTTTTTAAATGAGTTGTTTTGTTCTATGGAATTTTTTTTTCCATTTCACTATTTTTTTTTACTGAGTTATTTTCTTTTTTCAATTCACAAATCCTACTTTCCTGGGAGGTCTTTATCTTTTCCAGTTCACAAATTTTGTTTCCCTGGGAGTTCTTTACCTTTTCCAATTCACATTTCAGGAAGTTGTTTTCTTTTTCCACTTAATCAAATTTTTCTTTTAGTGAGTTATATCTTTTCCATACTCTCTTGCACAGCTTCTCTTTCCTTTTCCCATTTTTCTTCTAGCTCTCTTTTAAGATTTTTTATTGTTTCTTCTAGGAGAGCTTTATGATGAGGACCAGGTTACATACCCCTTTTGGGTTTTGTCTGGAATTGTCTGCTATTAGTCTCCTTAGGTTTGAAAACCTGCTCTCTTTCTTTATAGAAGCTATCAATAATTAGAGTTCTCTTGGCTTTTTTACTCATTTTTAAAAGCCCTTAGGGTCTGCCTTCAGGGCAAAGAGGTTCTTAGTTTCCTCTATAGACAGGGATAGATGGGCAATTGCCACCCTGCCAATTGGCTGCAAAGAGTGGCAGATCTGCAAAACTGCCCTGGTAAGAGCAAGTGGAAATGTCTCTGCCCTGGGTAGCACGGCACTGCTGCGGAAGTTCCACTGCCCCAGACAAGGGCCCCCTTGCTGTGCAGAAGTGTGGCTGCACTGGACAGATCCCCACCCCACTGGGCAAATTTGTGGCTGCCCTGGGCAGAGTCTTCTCCCCCCAATACCCACTGTGCATATATGTTGCTGCCCCAGGCAAAAGTCTCACACTGCAGAATGAAGCTGCTCAGCAGTGCTGTAGTCCATGATGAGTCACTTCTAGTGCTGGGTAGGTGTAGTTAGGTCCTGTTAAATTCTGGTGTTTTTTGGAGTACACTCTACCTTTGGCCTTTTTGTAACTTCTCTGCTGATTTACTGCTTTGCAACCAAAGCAGAGCAGCCAACCTGTGGTAGAGACCTCCCTGCAAATTCTGACCATCCCACACCCCCTTCTACTCAGTGTGCTACCCTCCATGTTCTGCCTCCCTGACTGTGCCGGCCTGCTCCTCCCGATCAGGACAAATCTTTTCTGGCCATCTTCCAGATTATCTTTGGCTGGTAATTTGTTGTACTCCCAATATTCGTGGATTTTACCAATCAAACACTATTTCTGAGGCTGAATTTGGTAATCAATCAGTAGTGAGGGTGGAAGGGGAGCTTAGAATGACATATGTGTCTTCTCTGCCATCTTGGCTCTACCTCCATATTGACTTAGTTTTAAAATGCAAAGACAATAGGCTTTATTATATATTTTGCTCCTGTTTGACTGTACTCATACTTGAGAGTATTGAAAGTCATGGACACATGTTTGACACTTCTGTCTTTCCTGACTAATATGGTGAAAAGAATTCATCATAATAAACCCAAACCTAGATCCTTTGACTTAAAATTCCGCACTCTTTATTGGCCAACACAATTTATCTCTTCTTTCCTTTTCTGACAGTATTGGTGTTCTGTCTTCTGATGAGAACTATGGGTTCTCTTCATGATTCTTTGAATCTTAACACAATGGTACCCCCTCCAACAGAGCCTTCACTCTTTATGAATGAGTTTCAGATCTATTATAAAGCTCACCAGTCTCTGTGGTTATTTGTCTTATTTTGCTTCCCTGTTTTATGTTCATTTACTTTCCAATGTCCTAAAACTTGTTAGAAATTTCTTCTGTCTTATCATAATTTTTCAGCCTTTGGAGTGTCTACCATTTTTTCAAGCAATACTTTAGTATCCTTCATAACAAAGACATTAAAGAGGATTATCATATATTCATCTTTAATGCAAAGATCAACATAGTTTTGGGTTTGAGATGGGAAATATGTGCTAATTGACCTAGCAAAAATATCCACATAATAAATTTTCTGTTGGTCAGAATAACATTCTTTTTGTGCTTTACCTTGGCTGGAGTGAAGATGCTCAGTTTATTGGACTTCAAGCTCTTTGAGATATTTAATTGCTTTTAGACTTATTTAATTCATTATATGTTGATGATTACTGTTGTATAATACAGTTTGCAAATTGTAATGCTACACAGTCTCAATGTCTGTTTCAATTTTTTTTTCTTTGATAGTACTTATCTTTTGATCTTATCAATAATATTTGTTACTATTTTGTCTGATTCTACACAGTAAATCCATAATAGTTTGAATGGTATCACACTAAACTACAAATTAATGTGATATCAATTTTGTAATATCACCATGGGCAAATCATGATAATCAGTGTCTCTTCATTTTTGTATTTATATACACACAACACATATACACAATACACATTACATATATATTTCCCCACAGAGAGAATTTTTCAGTTTTGTATTTAAATTCTGAATTTAAGTTGGTTGACTTCAATTTATTTTATATATTTTTGTGGCTATTTTGACTCGAATTAATTTTTTTTTGTCAAAAAGCTTACTTTTGCCAGTGATATTGAGCAAATCTGTTGATAATATTAGGCGTATAGGAGCATTAAGCCCTGCTACTTTGAAGATATAAATTTCTTTGGTTAAGTAAAACATTCTATCATCTCCAAAGAGAGAATTTTTGTTTCAACTTTGTCTATATTTCTTTAATTTATTTTTATTATCTTACTGTTATAGCTAGAATTTGCAGAACATCAGTTGAATAAGGTCACACATACCATTTCACATCTCGCATTTCAAGGATCCATTATTTTTTTAATATGAGTATTCTTTTTACTTATCTCAGCCCTTAAATATTAATTAGTAAATTGATCATAACAAGTGGTCACTGCCTTTGTATGAATGAAAAATTCATCACTTTGTAATCAAAATGATGTTCGCTTCTAAACTGAGAAAGGCCAAACCTCAGTTGACAAGTGCATTGTTGGGACCAGAGCTGGAACACTTTCATCAGGCTGAGGTCTGCCAAAGCTTAGACAGCAGTGGTGTAGTTTTCAAGGAGCCAATGTTACTTCCAGGTCATGAGAAGTCATTAAAATACTTTAATAGAGTTCAATATCTACTGTTATAGTCCAGAACTCTGAACTTGAAACAAAGGATTCTTACAAGATACTAAGTCAGTGGAATTCATAGAGACAATAGTTACCTAATTTAGCAGGGTTCAATATGATTTAATCCTACAAGAAGATGTTGTGGGCCAGAACTTGAAATAAGTTACTAAGTGGAATTAAGGAGACAATGGTTAAATCTAGTTTAGCATTGATTTAATCCTTCAACAAATAATGGTTTCCTAGTGTTATAATGATTGGTTTGTACTCAGTGTATAGTATATAAACTAGAAGCTCTCAGGGCCAGAAAGGACAAGTGCACTAGAAGCTCTCTGAGCTTCAGCCAGGAGTCAGGGAAATTCAGAAGCCAGAGAAGGCAGGCGGGAACTCAAGCTCTCAGGAACCAAGACTACAGAAGGCCTCTAAGAAAGCTAACCAGGCCACAGGAAAGGAGACAAGACTTGGAAAAAGACAATAAAGGATTTAGACTTTAATACCTGGCTGCATTTGGGGTGATTACGGAACTGAAACGAAGGCTGCCTCCAGAGACCCCAAGGAAACACCAACAAGAGAAGATTACATATTAGAGAGAATATTATAATCTACCACTAGAAAAAATTCAGAAATCCAATATATTTGTATTGTCTTGTTTTAAACTGAATGCTATTCTTTGGGGGAGAAAAAAGATCAACACAGATTATCTGCTCAAGATACTTGGACTTAGGCTTTTCATAGAAGATGAAACCTAGATTTCTAACTAACTGTAACAAGGTTGATGATTCGACAAAGTTCCATTATTCAAATTCCAGTTCTGTCACTCTTGAGGTAATGTACTTTGCAAAACTCACTTAAATTCTCTTAGCTTTTGTTTCTTCATCTGCAAAATAGGTATGTTGTTGTGAGAATCAAATGATTATTATACCTAATTGAAATGATCTGTCATTTTTTGTCAGCATGACTGGCTAAAATTGCCTGTGATAGCATAGGGGTCATAACTTGGGGTTCATGAAACATGAGTAGATTTCAGATGATCTATGAAGTTCAATGGGAAAATGATATATCTTTTTTGTTGTTGTTGTTGTTAATTTATAATTGAAATTTGGTGCATCTTGCTGGTACAGTGGATAGAGTCCTTGTCTTAGAGTCAGGAAGACACCTTTTTTTGAGTTCAAATCTGGCCTCAGACATGTATAAACTATGTGACTCTGGGCAAGTCATTTAATCCTATTTGTCCCAATTTCCTCATCTATAAAACGAGCTGGAAAAAATGGCAAACAACTCCACTATCTTTGCCAAGAAATTCACAAGTTGGGTCAGGAAGGGCTGGGCAGAATTAAGAACAACTCAACAATAACAACTGACAAGGCGTTTTTGCCAAGTATTTAAAAATTTTATCTTGAGAAGGGGTTCATAGGCTTTTCTTTTTTGCCAAAGTCTGTTCATCACACATAATGAAGAACTCTCAGCAGATTAGTCCCAAAATGTTTGCTGAGGCATATGGAGGATAATTGACATGATCAGGCTCAAAAAATTCATAAATGACTGGGAAAGAATTTGAAACCATGTATTTTAGGTAATTTTATATCACGTTACCTTTGTTGTATTGAAAGTACCATATAAATTTAATTTGATTTTGACTACTATATCTCATTTTTAGAGTGAGATATAGAAGCTCAGGAAAAAGACAGGGTAAAAAAGTAATGAGCATAATTAGGAGAAAAATGAAGCTTCGTTGAAATATTAAAGTAATAATGGGAAAGTTCCAAAGGAAAAAGCTTTGTATTACTACATTTTATGTGACTTTAAAAAAATATATTCTTGGGGCAGCTAGGTGGCTCAGTGGATAGAACACCCATCCTGAAATCAAGAGAATCTGAGTCCAAATCTTGCCTTAGACACTTAAATACTTCCTTGCTGTGTGACACTGGGCAAGAACATATTCTTTACTTTCATAGATGAAGCTTTTGCTTCCAATTTAATAGGAAGACTGGTCATTGTCAGTTTTCTTTTCCCACTTAAGCAAATTCTAGACAATATTATGGATAATTTCCAACATAGTAGGTCAAACAATATTAGGTAACTATTATTTTAAATCTTCCAGACTTAAGATTTTTTTCTCTTTGGGTTTATGTGTGAAGGTGGGAGGAAAATACAATTTTTATTGTTTTTCACCTTTTATTATACGAAGAAAATCCGCACAATTAAAAACAGTCACTATGATTTATTGTGAAAAATCAAGGTAAATTGGTACATTGCAAACAACTGATAGTTAAGATAAAAGATCAAAATCAGATTGCCCAGAACACTAAATAAATGTACTTGGTTAGTTGACTGGTATTCCAAAGAGTTTCATGTTCTACACTCAAAAATTGCCATTTATTTATTTTTGCCATTTGTGTATGTAGTGTGTACATGTGTGTGTGCATGTGTGGAGTAGCATTGAAGTGGTGATGGATTTTACAAGGAGGAAGAACAATTGGAATCCAAAACAACTGGTTTCCTGAGGGATTTACACAGTATAGAGATATTAGCATATTGGTGCTTTCAAAACATCTTGTGAGGTAAACTCTTATAATCCTTATTTTTTATTAAAAGGGATAGAAGTGTGGAGGGGCCATAGAGAGCTGTTAATTGATCTCTGTCTTTTCAACCAAACAGCTCAAGTTAGACAATCTGATGGTTTGAACTTCCTTAGAACATTGTCACACAAATATCAATAGAAAAAAACTTACAAACAACTCCCTATAAAGTTTGTTGTTCCTTTTGAGCTCAAAAATTAAAAAAAAAAAATCACCATCAAACTGAATTTGAGCAAGGGAGATGTCAATTGAAAACAAATTGCATCTCAATTCACTGTGTAGTGTTGTGTCTTATTCTTTGGCTGTAGCTTCTGCCATTCCATGTTCACTTGACCCTTAGTGCTAGCAAGTAATTCCTATTTAACTAGGATTGTTCTCTGAAAGATACGGAATGATTGTTTAAGAAAAGAACAAGTATACAAAGGCACATAAATAGTTTGAAAAGCAGTGACTTCTTCAGAGGAGCAATGATGAGATGATTGTTTTTCTAAATAAACACATCAAAGTGGAGAGACAAGAGTACTTAACTTGTGATCAGGTAGACTTGGTTTGAAATCTCATTTCTAACACTATTTATCTTAGGAGTCCTTGGCAAGTCATTTAACCTTTCTCCCCTTCAATTTTGACACCTATAAATGGTTTAGAATAATGGAAGCATTTTAATATGGTGGAATGAGCATTTATTTTACAGCCAAGTGATTTGGATTCAAAATCTATTTCTAATGTTGGCTACCTCAATGATCTTAGGCAAATTATTTAACATTCCTGGGCTTCTGTTTCCTCAAGTGTAAAATGAGGGAGTAGATTCATAAGAACAACAATACTGCACATTTGTAGCACTTAGGATGTGCCAAGAAATAAGCATATTTTAAATATTATATCACTTGATCATCACGATGACTTTCTAAGATAGGTACTTTTATTTTCCCCATTTTACAGTTGAGGTAAGTGAAGCAAATAGAGGTAAAATGTTTTGCACAATTTGTAAGTGGCTGAGATTTGAATCCAGTGCTTCTTCCTCCAAAGCTTACTGTTCACTGCCTGATGTTGCATGGGTTTCTTACAGTCTAGATTTAATGATGGTGTGATTTAACTAGACTGACTTAAGGTAAAAATTAGATGATAAAAATGATATAGTAGATGGTATTTGGTGATATTTTGCAATCATTCAAGTGCTGTATAAATGTCAGTTATTTTATTCCTAAATAAAAGCTCTGACAGACATGGCTAAAGGTGTTTAAAAAATTAAAACAAAACCACTTTTATTGTTTAATATGTAGTCAAACTTGACAGTAGTGTTACAGAAATTGCTCCCTTCTCCCCTTCTAAAATCCCAAATTTGCTGACATCAGCTGTAAGTGAAGAATGAAATTAATTGTGAAAATAGCAATCAACAAAGAAGATAAGAGAAATATTTGATCATCACTAGTTTCCAGGCCTCTGAATATGAATTCTGCCTCCTTCCCAATCAATATGCTGGCTTTCTTATATATTTGCTACCAAGAAATGATTCTCAACATACTGCCAGTATAACCAAAATTAAAAATGCAAAGAAAGTCAGTTCCAAAAAGCTGTATGGGGAAAGAATATAATGAATTATTGCAACAATATGGAAATTCCCAGGGGGGAAAAAGTGGCAAGTCAATATCTTGTAATGGAATACATTCAAACTTAAATTCATGAAATCTTATAGTTAAAAACAATCAGGAGTTTATAGAAAAAATGTGATATCTGCATATATTCTTGTATTTAAGCAGAGGGGTCCTGTATGTCACACCTCTTTTGCAATCAAACATCATTAGTGCAAATTCAGACACAATGATTTTACATTTGCAGGTTCAGGTAATTCAAGAATAGCAAAAATCAACAATTATATCTGTTACTGAAGAATGTAACCCTAGAATGAAACATTTCCATTTCCAGGACAGGGAAAATGGGAATGGTGTCCAAAGTACTGGTACAAGTTCAAATTGTTCATTTCTGCAAGTTTTGTTCTAGAAAGTTTTGAAACCCTACATTCCCCTGAAAGACAAGGTCCTTGAGATGAGACACAGTGCCTATGGAAACAGTGAAAAACTTGATGGACGTGTTTCCATCATTCCCTCTCTGGGTTTCTTCATTTTGATAAACTTTTGACTCAGATTTCCTCCCCCGTCCTATTCTCTTTTAGAAGCCATGTAGTGAGTTTATTGTTGTGTTTGGCCCATAGGTACTTTGTTGAACATTAGGTGACCAACTGACTTTCTGATCCAGACAAAAGTAGCACTTATACTTAGAAATACAGTAGGAATATATTCTACCCCAGGATAACTGATATGCAAGGACAGGCAGCCTGTGGAGTGTTGGAGTTTTATTCCTTTGCACTTAATATTCAAATGCCTACAGACAGAATTACCAGAAACAGTTGTAAATTCCTGGCAGTAAATTTTCCCATCATTCCAATTGGCAAACTAGAAAGTCTGTCTTTTTTTCCCCTTCTCTCTTTTGCCTTGAAAATAGTAGTTTTCCAAGGTGCCAGCCAAGTACTCCCCTCAATTCAGACAAGTGAGAGAGAGTGTGCTCTGTTTTTCCCTCTTAGAAGTCAGTGAAAAAACTTCTCTCTCTTTAACCAGGCCCCTTGTACACATGTTCCAGTATACACAAAATGACTGTTAGAAGAGATTCCATTATACTCCCTTAATTGATGGGAATGCCTTTTAGCAAGGAAGACCTAATTTCCCCTTTTGTCATTTTCAATGCTGTCAAATGAAAGTACCTGAGAAGACTTGATTTTGAGCTCAAAATATATTAAATTGGATTTTCCCCTATCATTCTCTATGTAAAGATTGCTGCACTATATACTATGTGATCCCCACAAAGACATTTCTGAAGCAAATCAAAGCCTATAAAATATGTGAGTCCTTCCCAGAGTTTCACTCCCCAGAGTAGCATCTCTCCCTTCAGGAAAATTCTTTCTGGCTTACACTTTCCTGTGACGTGAAATGAAAGAAAAAAATCTGTCCTTATTAAATAATAAGCAGCAATAGAGAGGGAATCCATTCTTGGTTAGCCATCAGACTCAAACAAATTTAATTACATAGTTTGGCAGACTTGGGGAATCATCTATATGGGGCCCATGCTGGAGGCCAATCCCTCTGGCTACTCTCTTATTTTGTGGAGACATGGATAGACTGATATCTTCTGTCCACACAATTTATGCTTCAGCTTCTCCTAAATTTCCCAGACTTTAACGTGGTTCCAGCTGCCCCTTTGCCCATTGCACTGAAGTTGGGAAGACTAATGGATAGGGCTTTAGGAGCTTTGTCAATTATTATTAAGACCCTTTTACTCACTTACATTTCCCTTCCCTCACATAGAAGGGGCAATGATATAGGGTTTATAATGGAACTTAATGGACTGGATAGGAGGTAATTTAGCTGAAATATTAATACAGTAATAAATTAATATCTATCATATAATAGATAAAGTGTTAGAATTTGAGTCAGAAAGACCTTAGATCTCACTACTAAATTTTCTTTTTGTGTTTATTTGGAACTTTTATTTTCTCATCTGGAGAATGGGAATAATGATAGCACCTACTTCATTGGATTGTGGGGATCAAAAGAGCCATAAAAAGCACTTTGCAGACCTCCAAATCCTATAGAAATATAAAATACTATTATAAATATGGGCTGCATAATTCTTTATTGACACTTCAATCATGGAAAGCTATTGTTTTGCATTCTTAACATATTGCACAGTACATGACACATAGTAGGCACTTAAAAATGCTTCTTGATTTATTCATTAGTTATAAGTACAGTCATTAAAAAGAAAACACCATTTTTAAAAAAAACCACTGCTCAAAAGAAATGGTGGGGATCACTGAGGTATTTTTATGTAAGCCAAAATTGGCAAAAATGAATAGATATCATTTTAAAGTCAGAAATTTTTTATGCATTACTCCATTGATTTTTTTAAAGCCACAGTCCATTGAATAATTCTAGATATTTGGGGAAAAGAGGTAAAGTCTCTAAATGAGAATCAGATAATTTCTCTTTCTTTCTTTTTTTTTTTTGGGGGGCAGCTGAGGTTGAAAGATAATAGAATGAAATGTCTCTGTGTAGAGTTATGTAATGTTACAATCTCATGTAGGTAGTTATTTGTCCTTTCACATATTGATTTTTTTTATTTCAGAAAATTTCCAAAAGTCCATCATGACATTTAATAGATTTTCTTTCATTCCCATGTTAGTTGATAATCATAATACTTAATGATAGTAAGAATAGAGAGAGTTGTTGAATGGAGTAGGGGAAAAACCAAACCAAACCATGGATAGTATAGTACACAAATGAGATAAGTATCAATAACACAATGGTCTACATTAAGCATTCTAATTCTGAGGGTCAGTGTTCTTGCTTAAATGATCAAGGCAATTGAAAACATTTATGGAAAAGGTCAGTGTCAAATTACAGTAAACTCCATCTATTCTATCTATCTGCAGAATAATTAACCCAGGGCATTTCTTTCATTAAAAAAGAAGAAAAACTATAAAGAAACATTTTGAGGGACAGGTCTGTCTGCGATGATTTTTGACCCTTTGTTCTACTGCTGAATAAAGCCAAACTAGAGTCAACAAGGCTAATCTTAATTTCATACAGATTACAAAATCAGAGGCTAAAGACCAAGTGGAACAATTGATGGATAATGAGGAAATCTTAAATGGATATAGTATACAATTGGCCATGAGAAAGGATATGTAAAAATAAGATCTCTATCAAGGAGAGCAAATCTATATGATGAGAAGTGTTTATGTCTAGACTCAGCCATTACATCAGCAACAACAGACTGCCATAGGGCTTTATCTACTTCATCCTCTGATTTAACAAGATAAATCAAGCACTGGAAAAGTACTTCTAAAGGAAGATCTTCATACCTTTTCAAAAAGGTAATAGTAAAAGCCAGAAGGGCATTCCTTCTAAAGCTGAAAGTGAAGAAAAGGTCACGTAGGATCCTACATTTTGGATCCTACATTTTGGATGGGAGGATATAGTAATAATAAAGTGACATATAATAGATAAAGTGTTAAAATTTGAGTCACCATTTTGGAAAGGCAGCATTGGCTGCAATGGTACCTTGAACACCAATAACTTGACTCTATAAAATCTACTAATAAAGGGGCTGGGTTAAAGCATAAACAAAAGTCAGGGAGAGAGTACCTGTGAATCTAAAAGTTTTATTCTTTAGCTACTAGTTCTTTTATTGATCTTCAGAGTATAATTCACATTCCTAAAAACTACCAAAACTGCTTTACTTCTGGAATTTTTAAAGAAACCTAAAGCTAATAAAATTTGAGAAGCCATGAGAGGAATATTGATGGAAAAAAAGGAAAAATGTTCTTTCTTAAAAGACCAAGATTCAAATAAACAGCTATCTAAAACTTCTCTGGCAACTGTGAAAAAAAAAATTACAAGTTAAAAGGAAAAGGTGTGGTAGATTGACAAAAAGGTCACTGGAATTAAAGGAAGAATTCAATATTCATTCTGTGACCTCAGTTTTCTTAGTCTCAAACTAAAGTAGTTGTATTTAATCTTTAAAGTTCCTGCCAGTTCCATACCTCATGATGCTACACTAGTTACAATTTAAATTGACATAGAAAATGTGGTTATTCTATCAATGGAAATAAAGATGAAATGACAGCCAATCTATGACATTTTATTTTTCATAAAAATATCCAAATTTATGTTGCAAAATAAACAATAAGTTGCTTAGAGTTGGAAAAAAATTGAGCTTGATGTTTTACATGATACCAACAATCTAACATGTTTGACATTTGGTCAAAGAAGATTGTTTATAATTAAAAGTTGCATACAATTTAAAAGTCTGGCAAAGGATTGTGATTAGAAACAAGGAAAGTAATAAACTACTTGTACAGAGCAGACTAGATTTTTAGAATTCTTTTCAGTAACAGCTGAATAAAACATTTAATAAACTGGACATCATTAGGGCACCAAGAAGTAATTATAATCCAATAACTTGCACCATTGAAAAGAACCCAATGAAAGCTTGAAGTCACTTGGTTGCCACAAATTACAATTATAGATAGAATTAAATTGAAGGAGAACAATGAGAATAATCTTTATAATGAGAATAAAAATATTGTCATCTCCTCATATATGTGCTACACGTTGTTATTCACAGGAAATTTTCACGTTGCCTTATCCAATTTGAGCTTCATAACAACTCTAGCATTATAAGAATAGAATTGAAAGAGACCTTAAAGTCTTCCAATCAACCACTAAGGAAAAGGAAGCCCAGTTAGGTTGTGCAATTTGCCAAAGGTTATATAGGTAGTAAGCATCAGAAGCAGATTTTGAACAGTGCCCTCTAACTCCAGACTCTTTGCTCTTTTTTCCTGCATCCCAAACTACTGAGGTAGGAAGATTTTTATAGTCTCCACTGTATAGATAAGGAAACTAAGTTTCCAAGAACTATGTAATGCCTTGAATCACAGATTTAGTCAGTGACCAAGTGAGATTTAGAAAATAAACTCCGTAGTCATTGCTCTTTCCACGACAGAATTGTTTCTTTACCAAAATAAGCTTATCACAGTGTTTAATATAAGAATTTTACAAATGGAAAGTCCAATCAAATCATTTTTAGAATTATCTCTGCATAACTTGCATCATTTCCCTCAAAGACTACTCTTAGAAGTGTAAGTAAAGCTATGCTTCAGAAAAGTATAAAGAAATGTTTTGAAGCAAATTATTTTGCCAGATATTTTTAATACTCAGATCTCTAAATGCTTAAATATTGTAGGCAAGGAGTCTCTCTATTATTCCTTTTTAGAGAATTCTTAGGTAGTTAGACAAATCTGTTGGGTATTTCCTCCAAAGTTGTTGATCACTTTTAACCTTTGTAGGTCCTGTCTTTGTCCTGTCATATATTTTTGCATAGTAGTTAACACATCATATGTCTTAGATATCATAAAGGCAGTTGGACTGTCTAATTGTTTTTCTTGCACCTTACTTAATAGACTCACTTCCTTTTCTGGACATGACATATTTCCATTATCTTTTATGCTCACTCCCTTGGAATTTTCCAATATATTGAATTATCTTCCTTGAAGACTATTATTAGATGTCTAAGTAAAACCATGCTGGCAGAGAAGTTTAAAGTAAAGTGTTTTATAGCAAATTATTTCACCAGATAGCACTATTTTCAATACTCACATCACTAAATACTCACATATTCTAGGCTAGGAGGCTGTCCATTACTCCTTTTTTTAAGAGAATCCTTAGGGAGTTAAATAAATCTCTTAGACATTTCCTCCAAAGCTGTTGATCACAATTGATTCATGCCTTTTTATCCTTTGTAGCTCCTGTCCATGTCCTGCCCTGTATTTTTGTATAGAGATCAACTCCTCACGTGTTATAGATACAATAGAAGCAATAGGAGAGTCTAATTGTTTACCTTCCACCTTACTTGACAGACTCACTTCCTTTTATAGACATACTTATTTCCATTATCTTTTATGCTCATTCCCATGGAATTTTCCATTAGAGATATATTGCATTCTATCAGAATCCATCATGAATTCTACTGTTGCTCATTGAATGATCCATAAGATGACTCCTTCAGGAAATGGAAGGATTTCATGACTCATAGGTATATAAGATATATATCATGACCATAAAAATATCAATATTAAAATAGATGGATTTTTGTTTCAAATTAAAGCTTCAAGTTACTAAAAATACCTTGAAATTTCCCACATGCAATGCAACTAATTATCCTACTTAAAAAAAAAATGTGAGTCTAGTTCACCATCCAATGGCAATTCCTATTCATGATATATGCATGGTTGGGATAGAGGTCAAAGTGAACAAGCACAAAAAGAAAAAAAAAAACTCTTTATCTCCTTAAGCTACTGATGCAAAAAATTGAGAGTGAATAAAGAGCCTAATATCAAGACAGATTATCATCACTTCCTAAAGAAATTTTTTAAAGTCATTTTCAAGAATGAAGAGATCAAAAAAGCTAAGAAACTACATTAGGCAATACCTGATTATCTTATCAAATAGTCTGCCTGCCTAATGAAATTGGTTTGAGCTTAGCTACTTCAGAATTGCTAGATGGTGAAATGTAATTAAAATGACTGGAACTGGGCATCAGAATGCCTGGGTTCTATGCCTTCCTCTAGGCCGTAGCTAAAGATGGGAGAATATTTTTCTTTTCTGGGCCTTCTCTGTTTCAGTTATACATGAGGGAACTGGATTGGATAATGAAGAAGAAATCTTAGGTTATATAGAAATAGTACAGTATTTTATGTCAATATTTCTTTAAAAATATTGCAAGTAAATGAAAGATTTTGTGGAATATGGAAGTTAGTCCTGTTTGATTTCCATTCAGAACATCTACAGAACATCTACAAATTTTTACAAATCTTAAATTGTAATAATTCACAGATTCAAATGAAAAAGGGGCTGAGAAAGTTTTATCTAAGTATTTTTCATCTTATCCACATTTATCTTTTTTATCTATTTTAATAATCAAAAAAAGTCATGTTCTTCATATTCCTTAGGAGGAATCTAATTCCAAAGGAATTAGGTAATTAACTTACAGCTTTATAGCAATTCAGAAACAATTGCTCAACTTCCACTTGAAAAGTCCTGATGACAATGGTCAAAGTAATATGCCAGTCTTAGTAGCCCTTAGTTTGAGATCCACAGCATCAACTCTTACTATACCTTATGGTAGTACAGTATAGTGAAGTAACATTTCAACTTAATTTTCTTTATTGGTGATTTTTTTTCTTGATGTTCTTTTCTTTTAATCCACTGTAATTTGCATGGCTATTAGATATGTATGTCAAAATACATATCAAATTATTAATTCATATTATTTAAACAGTTACACTGTCTAGATAGGAAGTCCAATTTTCATTTAATATTCTAAAACATTAGAGAATTTCCCTTGGTTGTATAGGGGAATCTAAGTACAGTGTAGGGATACAGAATAGAAAGCAAATTGCATGAAAAAGGAAAGATGTCAGGTAAGGTTGACATAAGAAATCTTCAATCTGACCTGAGAGGAATTCTTCCCCATAGCCTCCTTCAAACTCTGATGTGTCTGTAATCTAAGGTTGTCTTGAATATTTCATATTTAGTCAAACTGAGTAATTCAGATTACAGTTGTGAACATTTTTCATAGAATTATCAATTCTCACAATGCAGCCAAAGGATGGTATCTTCTATTTCTTCCACTAACATACAGGAAATCATACGTATACAGGCATAACAGAATTATTTGTCAATTACTGCCATTGGAAGACAAATTTTACTGTAAAAAACCAACCAGAGCACAGCATCTCATCCCAGAAGGAGGTTGTCTACATGATAATTAAATATTCTTAGTGTACCAGTTGCACCAGTTAAATGGCAAGTCATTTGGTTATTGCTACATAACTATATCTACCCCCAAGGCATGTGTTGGAACAGTTCGTATAAAATGAGAAGGCATATGGCTGTAAAATGGTCATATTAACTTTCATTTTAACTTGCTTCTCAATTCTTTAAGAAGACTGTTACATAACTTATGGAAAAAAAAAGGTTAAATGCCATGTTGGATAACTTTAAAAAACAAAGCAAACTGTGCTATACAAAAAACAGTACTGGTTTACTTCATGAAGACAGTTATTAAAGAGAATCATCATTTATTAGTGGATTAAAGTCACTGAATTCAGACATTCTCTATACATTCTAAAATGTTAGTAAGGTGCTACTTACAATATATATATATATATATATATGCGTGCTACTTGAGACCTGAACCTGCAAATGTTGAACACCGTACCTTAACAGGAATCACTTTGTACAGAATATAAAGGGTTCATAAGTCAAGATGGCAATGGAATTATACACACAGTATTTAAATTTCAACTTTAGAAGTTCAGTGTATATTAACCCTTTTCCTCCTCAAAGAATGTTTAAAATTTCTTTTCTAGTGGGGATGTTCACAATCTGGATTGTGGTTAGTCCAACCAGGCCAGCATAACTGGTGACCCCACTTAAGGAGCTTTTAATGTTTTCTTAACCTAATTTGGGAAGGAAAGGGTTGATGTGAGTGGAAGAGTGGCTCATATAGGCAGGAAAAAATATGGCACTGCAACTGAATGAACCACTTTCTCCATGGGACATAAAAATATTCTAATATTAAGGATTATTTTACAACTCAATGGAATTAAGCAATAATGCAATCCATTTTCTTTGTCCAGATGACAAAATGCAGTCTTAACAGTCACAAGAGCCTGCCTTGTGTTAGCTATAAACAAAAATATATTTATATATATATATATTTATATTTATGCAACTACTATGTGCTTTAAACAAAATTACTGTATGAATCAGCAGGGTTCTGAAACATTTTCCTTTTTTTTTTTAATTTCTGGGGATATGTGCTGGAAATTGAATGGCTTCTTAGGCAAGAATCAACAATGAAACAGGCCATTAGTACTGACCTGGCAAAAAAAAATTAAAATTAAATCCACACTTATTTGTTTGAAATCCCTCAATAATTTTGCTTCACAAAATGCCTGAGAAACTCTTCCTGTTTCCTTCTTCTCTTAACCACGAACATCTTTTGCCTTCATTTCATTTCAAAGGTAGACCATGCAGGCAACATTTTTGAAAAAAAAAAAAAATCCAAATTTGACATTCTGAAATAAAAGTTATGTCTTGCCAAAGACACAAAGAAGCAAAGCTTCTGTGCCAAAGGTTAACCTAAAACTGGTGTTGCCTTTATAACCTATAACTCCTAAAAAGTGGGAGACACAGTTTAATCTTTTTGAGAAAACGTTTCACACTTTAGAATAATAAAGTTGTTTGAACACTTGAAAGTAGACCTTGAAAACCAAAAGTCTATTGCCATTTTTCATTTTTGAAGATTAGAAATTGCTTATTTTACATGTAATTTTGCCTGCATGAATTGGTTTTGTCCTACCAGCTTAAAATATTATTGTCTTTTCCTTAAAAACAAAACAAAACAAAACAAAGCCTTGTTAATTTGCAAAACCTATTACCTTTGAGACCCCAGAATATATATGAACCAAAGGGGATAGAACCCTTGTGAACTAAAGCTTTATTTCTTCCCTTGATTCTTCCGCAACCCCACACCTAAGCCAACAGCATGACGCCATATCAGAGTGGTGACCAGTCCGCTGGGGATGTTCTAAGTGAACTGTATGTCATTCCATTAAAGAAAACTACTGCACAGAATAATCTGGTGTTTTTGCAAATTCCTTTCCCCAGCTTTCTTGGGCAAGGCTGATCCAGAATCATTTCTTGTTCAGGCTACAGCAGCTTAGGGCGCCTTTATTTTTTTCATTGTTTTTTAATTTTTTTTTTAAAGATATAGGCAAAGTTAAAGTCTTACACCTGTAAGCCAGTACTGGTGTTCTGTCCTAGAAATTTTAACACTGCTCTGATACAATAAAACCTTCTTTTTCTCCAACAGGTTCAACTTCAGCATATGCAGGATGTCCAGAGCCTCTTCGAAACTTCATAGCTGGCCATCTACTGGGACGCCGCTGAGGAGAAAAAAACAGAACAAAACAACAAAATAAATATAAAGAATAAGTACAGATAATCTGAATGTCATGAAGGGGGAATTCTTTAATTAATTTGTTTTAAATTAATTTACAATAACATTTAATCAACTACTGTCTCTTTGAGATAAGCAATAAGGTATAAGCATTAGAGATAGTGAAAATACAACTGGCCTTGGAGTCAGCTTGAAATGGATTCAAGCTCTTCCTTTGTCTTGGTATGCAAAATGACTCTCAGCCTTTCAAGCTGCAAAATAGTTTGCAAATCTGCATCGGCTAAAGGGAGTTTGATCTCTCAAACTTCCCAACATTAATAAATTACAACTCAAGACAAAACAAAACAGAAAAACAAAACAAACAAAAACCCACCAACATTATTCTTCAGTCTCCCAGACATTCTCCCCCAGTTTCTTTCACTAAATAGATGACAATTCATTGTAATCTCTTTAATATATCATTTGTTCTACTCGCAGACATAGCAATTTATTATCGGTAGAAAAGGGTAAACAAGAATGTTACGTACTGTGAATACAGAATCAAAAGACCTAATTTTGAATATCAGTTAGTATGGGATCGCTATTTTTTTATTTAATTCATAACTAAACATGATTTTAACATTTTGATTCTTTAAAATCTATTATTTAAAATTCTCAGGAAAGACAGTTTGATTTTCAAATAAATAGATGTACTCATTTGTAAGCTGTCTATGTAAGGCATAGGGAAATAAAATGGGGGAAAATAGAGTTTGATATGAAATAGATATATAAAATCAAACTTTTTTAATATTAAATTTTATTTTTAAATAAACCAACATTTGCCTTTTCTTTCTCCTAACATGTCTTAAAAGCTATCTCCTATCTTCCCATTAAAAAAACAAAGGAGATTTTGATATATTTTACTTGAGCAGTATAACAAATATGGAAATATGATTAGAAGCATCACACATGTTTAAGTTATATCTGATTACTTGCTGTCAAAGGAAAGCAGGAAGAAGGAACATCAAGAAAATTTTAGAATACAAGATTTTGGAAAAGTGAATTGTGAAAACTATCTTTGCATGTATTTGGGGGAAAAAGGAGAAATTCATGTAACAAATATATAGAGAGAATTAAGACAACTTATGTTGTTTTGAAAGATGGTGGGGGGGGGGGGAGTCTCTTCTCTCAAAAGCCCGATATGCTAATATAGCTTACCTGCATTGGTAATTCTGAAAACTCTTATTGTTCAGGCTAAATCTTGAATCAGAAAGGAAAAATGACCTCTTATACTTAGATAAAAATTTCTTTGATAAGCCAGTGTTAAGTTGCATCATTTTAATTGTTTCTGCAACTCAAGTAGGTTGTAAAAACTTACTAATATAAGACGACTTTTTACACTTAGATTTAAGGTTACAATGTGGTTTTATTTTATTAAAAAAAAAAGTTTGTAGCCTAGAAATTGTAGTTATGAGAAGGTCTTCCCTGATATTAGTAAACAATTGGGGCCAGCAAATAACTATATTATGTACATCTTAACATTTATCCTCAGAAGATTCTCAAATGATGTTAGCTCTGTGGTTTCCTGGCTCAGGGACTTTTTAAAAATAATTTACCATCTTCAGAGAAGAAAGCTTGTTGAAAGAAAATTCAACGTAATTATATATTAAGAGCCTGTTGTTTAATCATTTTTGTCATGTCTAACTCTTCAGGACACCATTTTGGGGTTTTCTTGGCAAAGATAATGGACTGGTTTGTCATTTCCTTTTTCATGTCATTTAATAGATGAGGAAACTTAGATCACACAACTAGTAAGTATTGAAGGCTGGATTTGAACTCATGAAGAGTACCTTCCCTTCAGGGGCAGCACTTTATGCACTATGGCACCACTAATTACCCCATTTAGAGCCTACTATGCATAAAATACACTGCTTTAGTCCCTGGTG
The DNA here is from genome assembly GCF_016432865.1 of Antechinus flavipes. Taxonomy (NCBI): domain Eukaryota; kingdom Metazoa; phylum Chordata; class Mammalia; order Dasyuromorphia; family Dasyuridae; genus Antechinus; species Antechinus flavipes. Next base: position 56,335,212 of record NC_067402.1, on the reverse strand, counting down.
ATTAAAAGATAGTTCTAGTAAATCAAATGTTTCTTTTATAACTGACAATAGAGCCAGCATAGAAGCATGCAAACATTCCAGAAGAGAAGCAGTGCCTCATTTGGGGCATCTCTCTTTTATTGGCACATATTTTGGCTTCTTTAGGGGAGGAACGTTGATCTTTATAATTTCCTGTCTTAACCTCCTTGATCTCATTTTCCCCACATAATGTGGAAAATGAAGCCTGATTTAGTCACTGTTGATTCTTTCATCTCTAATTGCTAGTTCCTTTCTGATGGCATGAATTTCAGATTTATTTATTTATTTATGGGGTAGTTGTGTATCTTTATGTAATTCATAACTTAAATGATCTTTAACACTTTATGATTTTTTAAAATCTTCTATTACTTAAAATTCTCATGAAAGACAATTTGATTTTCAAATCAATAGATGCACTCATCTATAAACTGAAGACATTGGAAGATAAAATGGGGGAGAGCTCCTTGCTGATAGCATGCAGTGGGCATTTCATAATTGCAAGTGGGATTGCACTTAATTGAAATTGAATTGGAACATAATATAGAAGTATGTCAAGACAAGAACCTTCATGAGGGGCAGTGGAATTGGAAGTTGTTTGTCCTTCATTTTTGAAGATGACAACGGATCAAGGAAGTGATACCATGACATCTGAATGAATTGGATTTAAGTGAAGGAGGGCTATGCCAAGTCATTAGACTCAATTTCTCCCCCGAGCCATCGGGATCCAGTAGCCAGATCTAGATCAGAATGGCTAGAGACAGCCCTGGATGCAATAGATCTTGACCTTTTTAAGCTAAGGTCTTTACCAGGTCTCAATTTGACTGAGGCAATTGTGCACTCAATAATTAAGACTAGATAAGAAAGGGAATTGGAGGTAGGACTAGCTTTAAGTAGCCACTTTGAAAAATGAACAAAAGATGACAAAATGTGCTTCCATAACAAAAATGGTATTTTGTCAACTGTACAGGTCAGACATTTCTGTAAGGATCCTGGTAACTGACTTTGACTTTAGTAATGTTAAAACCCAAGACTATCCTAAATAATTCTTTCGTCACGGGGAACTCATCTCCCTATGGTAGTTCACTCTGTATTAGGCCCAAAGCCCTTGAATGATTTGTCTAGTTTTCCAGTTTGCAAATGTCAGAGAGCCAGGGGAGAGAGAATTTGGATCTGTGCGTTTTGGGGTGTAGGGTAGTAGTTTCAAAATCATATACAAATAGGCCAGGCATTGAACTATATAAAAATACTGGTAGGCCATGTATTGACTTAGAAGGCTTCAAGCTACCCAACCCACCCAGTCATCCATCTTTGTTGGAATCCTTACTAACTGCTAAGTAATTAGAGTTGATTTAATCTTACAAGAAGTTGTTTTGGCCAGAACCTGAAACAAGGTACTAAGTAGAACTAATCAAGACAAGGCTTGTGTTCCCACCTTTACTCATTGGAGTCCACAAGTATGCTAGCTTCACAAAGTACACTTTCTAACTTCAAGGGAGTTCACACTTCCCTTAAAGTCATTGGGCCAGAGAGCACTATGGGAGAAAACCCATAATCCCATTCTCTCAGAAGAGGCAGATAAAAAGCCAGCGATGAAGGATCTATGGCAGAATACATTTTTTCCTCTTGGCTGGCTGATCGCGCTGGACTCGAGAGGAACGACTCTGCTGCAGAGAACACTTTTGACGGATTTCAGTGGAGCTACGCCAGAAGCCCTCTCTCCGTGGCAAGTTGGTGGCTGGGCTCCCCAGAAGGAGATAAGAGAGACCTTCCATCTCTGTCTTGGTTGGAGGCAGAAGAAAGCAGAGGCAGAGGCTGAAGGACAGAACCTTTGGATTTGGAGACATCCGAAGGGCTCTAATCCTCTAAACCGGCTGTGCTCTGAGAAGAACAAACTCCAACATTTGAACTCTTAACACATCTTAATATTTTAATATGTTAAATCAGATAGAAACTACATTTTCATCTTGTGTGAGCCACACTCAGAAGTGTTGTAGTCCCCATGTATCCTGTGGGCCATGTGTTTGACACATCTGGAACATAGACATTTGAAACCTTTCTCCACCATTGAAGCTCAGCACCTTTTCCACTACTTATAGTCTTAGTGAATTGCTAAAATCCCTGACTTGCTCAGACTGTGTCAGAGATGGAATTTAAACTCTTTTCTTCCTGACTCCAAACAAAGAAGTCGAACTACACTATGTTGTCTATATTCTGTACAATTTTAGGATTTGTGAAAGACAAAAGGGGATTTTTGAATTGCTGCTGATTTTTTTAAAAAATCTGAAAAATGCCAAATAAGTGTTTTTCTTTTAAATCTATTTGTCCTATATAGATCACATACTCCTTCTCTGTTGCTGATTATAAGCCTTGGAAATGATGAGCAAGTATAAATAGCTTTCTTTGCAAAAAAAAAATCTGTTTTGCTATAAACATCAGGAGAATGTATAAACTATACATGCATACATCGCTATAAATGACTATATGTAGGCAAATATAAACACGTTATATATTTGTGTGTAGATAGCTACACATATTTAGAGGTATATATGTGAGTATATATATATATTTATATGTATACATTATACATTTTATTCTCCTTGTTGTTGCTCTTACTTTTTTGTATTATATCAATTTTTCATATTTAGATTACTGTGTTGTGTCAAGGGGAAAATATGTTAATTATTTGTAACTTCAACGATTTTTCTGTTCCTATTTTGCAGTTGCTTTTTCCTGAACAAAATAGTTTCCTTTTATTCCTTATAAATCAAATTAATGGGGCATTCAGTGCATCTATTAGAATGACTGAATTTCTTGTTTCTCAAAGAAAAGTATGTAGTGGCCATGACCAATTGCACATATCAATGAAAGGGAGCTTTGACAAGAGGTATTAGAAGAATAAAGAAGACTTCAACTCACCTTCATCACTTTACTTTTATCTTGAGACCTCAAAGAAGCTATTTAGTTTATCTGAACTTCCATTTCCTTAACTGTCAATTGAGCATAATGATATATGCAATGTGCTATTTTCATAGTTGTAAATTACTATGTGTGAATACAATATTTATGAGCATAAATCTTTCCATATCTATACACAGATATGTACACCCACATTGGAGCATATTCCAAAAGTTCTAGTGCAGATTTACTAGATTGTTTTTCAGTCATTTTAGTCATGTTTAATTCTCCATGACTCTATTTTGGGTTTTCTTGGCAAAGATACTGAAGTAGTTTGTTTTTTTCTTTTCCAGTTCACTTTATAAATGAGGAACTGAGGCAAGCAGATTAACTAATCTGTCCAGGATCACACAGTCAGTAAGTGTTTAAGACCAGATTTGAATTTAGGAAGGTAAGTTCTACTGATTTCAGGCCAGGCACTCTGCTACCTACTTTCCCTTTAACCTGTTAAAAGACTATTATTTATTGTTACTTTGATCAAAGGAAATAATATATTTAAAACATTTTGAAGTTTATAAAGGGATCATAATAAATTTGGTAGACATAGAACTCTGTGGTATCCAAAACCATTTATATACAGTAACCTTTTCAATAGAGCCTCCAGAGTGACATTCCCTATCCCCTCCAGCACCTTTGGCTCTTGATTGATGATTGACAATTGATGATTGATGATTGAATGATTAGTGACAAAAATGTCTTAGGTCTACATCCTTACAGTAATCTAGTCAACACTGTTATTCCTAGAAAGTTTAGCCCACTTGGTAGCCTTCCAGAGAAGAACATTCTTCCAAGGCAGTGGCTCTCTTATATAGTTTATTTTCCCAAATTAGAATGCAAGCTTCTTGAGGGGAAAAAGTAGTTTACTTCTGTATTTGTATTCCAAGATACAATAAAATGCTTAATATATGCTCATTTGTTCATTTGCAGATAATATGGGGAGTTATCACCTATGTTTTACAGATTAGAAATCTGAGATTCACCCAAAGCAAATGGTTTGCCTAAGGTCACATAGCTGCTAAATGGCAGGGCTTTGATGTAAATTGTAATTATTATCATTACACACTTTGACATAAGTTTTTTGCCTGTTTTATTATTTATCTCCTAAATTTAGATAGATTGGTGAACATATGTGGGGTGATGAGAAAGTAAGAATAGTTACCTTCCTAAATTCAAATCTGGTCTTAAACACTTACTGACTGTGTGATCCTGGACAGATTAGTTAATCTGCTTGCCTTGGGACACTGGGAAGCTAAGTGATTTGGTCTGGTCACTCATTAGTATATGTCAAGAGCAAGATTTGAAAGCCATCAACTTTTTACTTCTGTGGCTGGCTTACTATACCATATGAAATTAAAGCCCTGTTCCTTACAGAAGCTGAAAGTAATAGAATTAAGAATTTGTAGTGTTAATATTTGTAATTTATTAAAATCATTATGTATTTATATCTGATTTCTCCTATCATATTATAAGGGTCTTTAGGACAGAGAGAATGTATCATTTTTTTTTGTTCCCTATGACAACCTGCTATATTTTTGTTGTTCGTTTTTTATTCTTGAAAAGGACTATGATATCAGGAAAGTGATTCCATGACATGCAAGTGAATTGGATTTTAGTGAGGGAGGGCTATTCAAGATCACCTGCCTTACTTTCTCCTACAGAGTGATCTGGGTCCAGTGACCAGATATAGATCAGGAGGAGTGGAGATGGCTCTGGATGCAATGGAGAACTTGGCTTTTTTAATCTAAGGTCTACATCAGGTCTCAGTTTAATTGTGGCTATACCCAATCAGTGATTAAAGTTAGGTAGTAATGAAGGCAAAGAATCTCCTTTTTCACCTGCCCCCAAAATCTAAATAAATAAATTTGGGAGGGGAAGACCCTCTGGGTTTCTGGCCAAAGCAAAAAATATTGCTATTTGCATTCAATCTGAGTCAATCAGGATCTAACAATGACCAAATAAGGTTTGACCAGGGATCTATTGGTGACCAATCACTGAGAATTGAAGTGCTTTTGTTTTAAGGCATGGTCCTTAGGACAGAATCTAGATAGTAAACTCCAAGATATCTTGGGAGGATTTAAAGATTCAAAAGGAAAAAATAAGATTTCAAGAGCATCTGTAGATAAGGGAGGAAAGGAAGAAGAGAGAGAGAGAGTTTTCCAACAGACCAGTTTCAGCTTGTGGCCCAGCTCTACTCCACCCCCAAATTATTTAGATTTTTAAAAATTAGGTGAAGGAGGAAATTCTTTGCCTCAATTGCTGCATTGCCTTAATTACCTAAAATATAGTTATTTGAACATTATCAGTATTACTCCAGAGCTACTTGATTTCCCTTTAGCTACACTTTAATGACATCATCTTTCTTTGGTCTTATGACTTGTTTCAAGTCTTATACTGATATGGAAAATCATTCGTGATCTCTTTAACCAGAACACCAACTTTGACTTACTTTCTGCTAAAGGAATTATAATTTGCTTATTTGTCTAACAAATGTAGGCATCCAGCACCTATTACAGTAATCATCCCACTTTTAAAATGAGGTTTATAAGCCTCTCTGTAAATGAGCCAATTCACTGTTGCATAGTGATGTGGTTAAAATAATAAGGGAAGGATGCCTTGAGTTGTGAATATTCCAGTAAATGTCTAATGTGAGTTAGAGCTGCCTGGAAATGCAATAAACCTGGCTGAATTCCTCATGGAGGGGGTGGGGGGGATTCCTATAAAACTGGTCTGTTGAATACACCAGCACTTCTGAATTAAGGCAAAGGAAAGTTTCTTCTGAAGATAGAAAACAACTAACTCTTCCAACTGCTCTGACATTTGGAGCAAGAGATTTGTGTATGTGGAACTATTTACTGTCACAATGGCAGGGTGTTTTCTCTAGCATGTAATTACAGAACAATTAAAAATATAAATTAAAGTGACCTGGGTCTCTTCCAATTCTAAAAAGTGATTTTAATTCAATTGAGGGATGAAGATAATGTCAGTAAAGATTTATAGATAGCCATAGATCTAAAACTGAATCCCAACTAGAAGGCCAGTTCATTTTTCATCAATCACATGCACACATAGACACTTATTTTTTGGTTACTAGTTTAAAAAAGGTATCAAATCTAAGTCAAAATAGCCTCTCTCCATCTTTCTCTTAAAGTACATTTAATTATAAAAATAGGCATTTATAAAATTACTAGTTACTTGATATATTAATTTTGGCCATACACTGTCCTTTGTTGTCATGACCAAGTTTTGAAAATTGCTAGGAAAAGTGATGATCTGTGAAGAGGGAAGAGAGGAGGCGAAACATCACTGCATTTGTAAGACAAAATAAGTGATGGAGAAGATTGATTACACAAGCTCTAAGCAAATGCACTCATCATCATCTCTACAACAGCCTTTAATTGGTTAGTATCAGCCTTTAATCAATTCTTTTCCATACACTTCAAAAGTGAACTGCACATTGTGATCTTTTACAAAGATTCGTGTAATTTCTATGAAAGTGAGGGCCATAATGTCATAAATTTCTTCTGTGATAGAAGCACTGATGGCCATTACAAGTGTCACTATATAAGCCATCATCCCTATACAAGTACACTTGCAGCTGATATCCCAGGAAATGACTTTTACAAGAGGAGCATCACAAAAGCAGTCAGTGGTTTTTAGTATGATTGTTAGTTCCGTTGCAAAAAGTTGGTTTCATTGTGTGATCAGCTCTATGATATCCTTGGCCTTATCACTGGTGTGGGGATTACTCAGATTTCTTACTTTGCCCCCTTTTGACTTTTTAGCTGCCTCTTCTCATTGTCTTTGACAGTGGTCTAGAAGAAAAAAGCTGAAGTTCTCTAATCATTTCTGCATCCTATAAAATTTACTATGAAAATAGTTTTTATGTTGTGTGGTTTTTGTTTATGATAGTGTCTATCCATGTTCCCATTAGCAGAGAGAGAAATATAGCATGAAGAGAAAGGAATTTGATTTGAAAAAAAAATTGGAGTTTACTTGCTGGGATTTGATACATATCTTTTGTAAAACTCTCTAACTTAGAAGAATCCATACATGTGCTTATTCAGTCATTTAATAATCCTTATAGGACAGAACTAATATTAATGTCCATAGTTTCAGTCTTGGAGGACCCATAATTTCATAAATGTTTGTACCTTTGTACTAATGTAGTGTAGAAAGCCTCGTAGTTTCATGAGCAATATTGGCATCTCATAGCCAATACTATGATAATAAACCTTTCAAATTCTACCTAAACCTGTTCATAGGTGGCAGAGCTACATTCCACATCTGTAGGCTCAAAACTATTTTGATTCAGTAAGAATAGAATGGTTTGGGGACTATGGCAATGGACTTGCAATCTGGAAGACTTGGATTCAAATTCTGCCTCAGACATTTAGTAGCTATTCCACTGTGGCTTAATCAGATTTCTCCAATGAAAAATGAGGATACTCTCACTCTGAACCTATAATTCTATAACCTAATAAGGCTTGTGTTCTACCTGATATTGTTAATATTTAAGAATGCATTTTCATTCTATAATGTCACATTTGAATAGTCTTTGTAAAGGTTTTTCATATATTAATGCAAATACTTCTCAATGAAATCTATGTTTATAACCAGTTGTTTGGCTGGCTGGTTTATTTCTATTTCCACTTTGGCAATCATAAATATTAATTATTTCTGAAGAATGATAATATTTTAAAACTTTATTACAGTTGGCTACCCATTTCATCTTGGAAGCATCTGTTCTTTTGACTTTAAGAAGAAAATGCACAAAATAACTACCGTAAATGAATCCTGCCAACAAGTTCAAATTTGATAGCTACCATTAAATAGCATTTTAACCAAGATGTCAAAGCTTAAGTTTCTTATTTATTTTGGAGATATTTTGTTTGTACATAGTTGTTTGGAAATTGTCTTCCTCCATTAAATTGGAAGCTTTGCAAAGGCAATAACAGTTTTTATTTTTATTTTTTTGAATGCCTAGCACAGAGTAGGCAATGGATGACTTCACTGAGTTATTGCTAAGTTACTTTCTATAAACAAATTTTATCTTTTTCTATTTAATTTAATCTCATTCTCTTAACAGTGTTGTGAAATCTACATTTAGATCTGTCACCATCTATATGTTTCTAACCTGAGCTTTCACTTAATTTATTTTTAATCAGTGTTCTAAATATTTTTCTAGTTCTAGTTATTGAGTTCATTTGCTTCTGTCATTTTCATGTACAAGAGAATTTGCTGCAATTTTCATTTTTTAAGTTAAAAACCAATCAAAAAGGGCAGTTTTCTGGATCAAAAAGCAATCCAATACTTTATTTTTCATTATTGTTATAAACTTACCATGTGGCTTTGTATCCACTAGATGGTGACTATTTCCTATACTAATAGCTTCATTTTGAAATTTAAAGAGTTCTTTCCTCTTATTTTATGGGCAAAACAACATCATGGTTACTATAAAACCTTAGTCAATTAGCCGTTTAATTTGAATGCAAATCTGAGTAGAAATATTTTAGTAGCAGACCCAACCTTTCACAGGGAAAGACAAAAAGTGGATGTGATTAGTGTGCAGGGAACAATTCAAAACCCACAGAAGTAATAGGTCATTTCTGTTCAAGAAAGAAGGTGGATACAATTCTTCTTCTTTTGACTCCAGCGGGAAGGATGATCATGAGACAATGCTACTTAATGAATAGAGACATGTGGGGAGAAGAATAGACTAACTGTTGCTTTCCTTTGAGCTCCTTCAGGTCACGACTGATAAATCTCCCTCCTGAGGCTAATGGAAGGAAACAAGTGCTTTCTGTGTCTTGGATGTGACTCAGCTATATTCCTATCCAGCTCACATGTTTTAGCATGTAAGAAACTGTGTTGACTCTGGTTGGAGAAGGGGAGGAAGATGGATTTTCTCTCTTAGCCCTCTCTATAGTGGAATGTATATTAATGGTCAAAGATTCAGATGAAATTAGGAATGGAAAAAATGTTAGTTCAGATTTTAAGATAAGCTTGTTTAAAGTGCAGATCTCTAAATGTCTGTGACGCTTATGAAAGAAGTGGATTTTTTAGTCCCAAAGGTATGAATGTAGTATGCCAACTGCTTTAATAGTAGTTTTAGAAAAATGAGCCTTAGGAAGGGTTAAGGAAATGAATATTTGGCTAAGACTGATAAAAAAGCAAGTTGAGTCCACATATGTTTAGTAATACAATATCATGTGCAAGACACAAAATATGGGTGTAATAAAGAAGGAAGGCATTATAGGTATGAGGAACAGTCAATGAAAAATTTAAAGAAATAAAGAATACCTATTTTTTGTATTTTTGTGGAGTAAGAAGAGCACTAATATCATAAGAAGGGATAAATATTTCAAGGTAGAAAGGACCTTAGAGACTTTTTGATTTATAGGTGAAAAACTGGACCACTACAAAGTGATCATTGATTTGTCTGAAGTCATGTAGCTAGATGGCTGAGCCATATTCATATTCACTAAACTCCAAATCTCAAATATTTTCTACAGCATCATCACTGAGGTCAGGAGACTCACATTCAAATTGTACAATTCATTAACTGTGTGACTTTAGGCAAGGTTATTTTGTTGTTGTTGTTGTTTTTTCCCCCATACTTCTCTGGAATCTGTTTCCTTCTCTGTTAAAACGTGTAGTGTTAGATTAGATTAAAGGTATCAAACCCTGCAAAATTCCAGAATGCAGCCCAAACCAAATTAAAACAAAAGTGAAAACTGTTTAGCAAAATTAAATATATTTATGTATGTATATCTACATGTCTACATCATGTATATCTAGATGTAGACATCTAGATACACCTCTGTCATCTTCAAGATAATGTTAATTGTGGTTTTATCTATCCAGCAAAGATCCATTTCTATTTGAGTTTCATCTCAATGACCTAGATGGCCTCCCAAGGTTGCTTCAAATCTGCAGAAACTCTGATTTCTGGTCAATGTTACTTTGTAGTTTTAAATCGTTCCCTTATTAGAATTGCTTGTGAACTTTCTTGTTTTCTGAACGCTGTATGCTAGTATAGCAAAATATCTCAGTGTCCATCTAGATATATTTGGAGGAGCCAATCCCTAGAAGATGACCACTAGGTACTAAATTTTCTTTGTGCAATAACTCACATAAGTCATTGTGGGGGGTATGACCTACATGGCAAAGGGCAGTGTTCCCACGTGCAAAACTTTGAGGATGCAAAACTTGCCTAATAAGTTATTATTCTTTTCTGGCATGTTTTCCACACCTACTTGTACAGAATTATATGACTGTGATGTGGCCTGTCAAGCTTCAGTGATTCAAAAGCAAGAGGTAAGGGATTTAAGAGATAGTTCAAGAACTCTATTGCCACATAGCTGATTCTAATGTGAATTTTGATTTGAAAAGATTATCATCTGCTCTGAGGTACATGGGATAAGTAGATTTGAACAACATTATCATCACTTCAAAGAGTCAGGGAAAAAACACATCTAAATACTTAGATGATCCTTGCCTCCCATTCTCCAAAATGTTCAAATTTACCTAAAATTAGAGTTATGATATTTAACAAACTTCCATTTTGAAAGCAAGATTGTATGGAAGTGGATGAGGAGATTTGGTATCAGGAAAACCTGGTGAAATACTTACAAATTGTGAAAGGTTTTAACCAAGTCAATTAACTTCTTAGCTTCAGATTCCTCATCTATAAAATTAGGGTAATACAACCTTCTACCTTACAGAGCTCAAATGAGATTAAATGACATATGTAAAGCATGTTGCTATTGTGTTAATATTTTTAAATAGTTGTCATGTCTACAAATTGGGCCAATTTCTCAGTTCACTATGTAAGGCAGGAGAAATCATCAATTCTTATGTTTCATTGTCATTTTTAAAGCACATTATTAGTAATATATCTATGCAGTGGTCACTACTAGTAAAAACTGAACTATATTATCCATGCCCTGAATTCACTCCCTGATCATATCATGTTCAGTGCTATGAAAAATAACTTTTGTCTAGATAAAACTCATATCCTAACTTTTCTCATTACTAATTAGATCAAAGTTTCCTAAACTATGGATTGGTACTCCATTTGGAGTCAGGTAACTGAATGTGGGTGTTGCAGAATTGATTTATTATCAGTAAATGTTTGTTTATCAATGTTATGCACCCATATGTCCAAGGTTGTGAGTGGAAAACGTTTAAGAAATCCTTAACTAGATAAAACATATTAAAATTCTATCAGCTGATAGTTATGAAGATCATATCCCAACAGCAGTCAAAACTAGTCCTTCAAAAATAAATATTTTAACAAGCACCAACCAAAAGATGGTTACCATGTAAATTGGCTGCAGGGCCATACCTCTTCAAATATACCAGGTGTTAAACTATCCAAAATACAAGCTGACATAAAGCATCTCACTGAGGTTATTATTAGTAATTAAATGGAGTAAGTCATTTCGTTTTCCCCTTTTTGAATCTCATTGCTATTTCCCCCAAGCCATATAGTCCTTAGTTTTGAACCATTTGAAAATAAACTTCATGTAAGTATTTGGGAAGGAAATAAAGCAAAGAACTTAGCAAATTAAAAGGCTTGCTATTTGTAATGATTGTTTCCACTAAATGGGAGAAAAATATTTCTTTTAATTGGGGAAATTGTTTTGACAATGCTCATTTTAAAGTTTTTCTATAAAAATATTATTACTTTGGAGAATCGATATATATTGGGGTTGATAGCACATTCACCAAACTGCCTGAGCAATTTTAAAGACCCCAATAAGACAGTACTGGAAATAGTTCATGTATAAGCTACCAAAAAAAATCTCATTTCAGTCTATTTCCCTATGTTTCTGTTTTTATTTCTACAAAGATGTCCTCTAATAATGTAGCTCAAGGGGATGAAGCTGACTTCTGGTTACAGTTCTGATCTATTTCTTCTCTTACAGTAATTTCTTGCTTGCTACTGGCTCCTCATTTTGCTTCCCTTTAAGAAATGAAAAATAATCAGGATTCATTTTCCCCTGAACTTTCTAAAACAATGACATGGCTAAAGTAAAGAAGAGGGATTCCTTTATTTATTTAGATTTTGGGGGGATTAGGTAAAAGAGCAGGTTCTTTGCTTCTGTTCCTACCTAGTCATATCACTGAATGGATGGTTGCCTCAGTTAAACTGAGACCTGTTGAACACCTTAGCTTAAAGAGATCACGATCTCCCATCTCCAGTCATCTTGATCTATATCTTGTCACTGGATCTAGATGGGCTCTGGAGGGGAAAGTGAGGCAGGTGACCTTGCCCAGACCTCCCTCATTTAAATATAATTTACTCATGTCATGGCCTCTTCTCCTCAAAGTCATGGTCCTCTTTGAGAAAGAAGGAAAAACAACACCAAAGGTAACATCCATATACACATGTTTCTGTATACACCTCTCCCTTATAATCTCTTAAAGAAGTCAAAACAGCTGAAAAAAATAAGAGACCAAGCTCTAATCATGTTTATCCCCCCAAACCCAACAGCTGCATTTAGGTATGTGGTTCTCCATCTGGATATCCTTTGTCTCCAGCTGCTAGGAAAACTCAAAAGAGCACAACTGCCCCAGGCTCATTTTTCATGGTCCTAGTTAGCCACAGTCACATTTAGTCCAATTAAGGAGAGGAAATACCTTCATATATATGACAAACTAGCCAAACAAAAGTCTATTTTAATGACTCAAAATGCTGGATGCTACCTCTAGAGCCTGAAATATTAAGATCATATAAATAAAAAAGCATCAGAACTCAGCCATGATGATTGGAGAAGAACAATATCATCAAACTTCCTGGGGAAATTCAGGATCCACATTTTTAGAAATTAAGAACTACTCCTTTTCCTTTTATAGTATTTTATGGGTGGGCACACTCAAAGGCTTCAAAGTGTTATAGAGCTCAAAGGGATTTCTAGTACAATCCCCTGATTTTTTAGGTAAGGAAACTGAGTCCACTAAAATGACATTTGAACCCAGGTCCTCTGTTTACTGAGAAAGCACTTTTATCAGTGAACTTTTCAACTGAAGAGACTAAAGCTTTTTTGTTGTTGTTCTTCCATCATGGAAGATATGCTGTATTTTCTTTGCTAAGATGTTCAAGGTTAGTGATTGAAATTCATTGCAAACTTGATATCCTGACATTAGAAGCTTATTGCCCTATCGACTCAGAAGATACTACTTTTTCTTAAACACCAAGAGATCACCTTGGATAAGTCAATAAACTTTGCTGGGCTTCAACTTTATCGTCTGTAAATGAAGGGGGTAACATCGGAAGGCTTCTGAAGTCCTTTCTAGTTTATGGCACTAAGCTGACTATATATCATTATTTTACTTTTCATCTAGATGAAAAAAAATGGGAGGTGGCATTTTCCAAAACAGCGCTAATGCGCTGGTCTTTGACCCTGACTTGCTCCCCTCCTTTACTAGAATGCTTGTCCTCACCTCTCAGTGCCCTGGATCTGATCCCTTCCTTAATTTTGAAAAATCATGAAAGATTTTGCTCCATTTGTGCTTTCCCCACTGTGTCTTACCATTCTCTTCTTACTTGTTTCTTCCCTTCTGCTTTCTGAAATGAATACAGGTATTCCCCTTATTGATTTTTTATCTTGTGCCTATTTCCAAAAAAATTTGGAATGTATATGATTTAAAGTTAGAGTCTTTGATTACATTTTCTCACCACGCATTATCTGTTGAGTCCCCTACTAATTCCCCTCTCCATAATCAACAGATGGACTTGTGCTTTATGTAAAGCAGAAGAGATAGAAGAAAATAAGAGGGAACTAATAGCTTAATACTTTCATCATCATGACTGAAAAGGTTCTCTTTATTGTTTCATATACTAAAATCTGATACAGGGCAGAAGACTCTCTCTCCTATGTGGGTATATGCATACATGCATGACACGTTTTTCTGAATATTAATGATTTAAGGAAAATAATAATCATAATACTATGGGGAAACTACAATGCTTTTAAGAGAGGCAAAAGATAGACACACACATATTTTTTTTCAATTTTTTATAATAAACATCCATAACTTATTCAGCAATTCTCTACATTAGTGTTTCTTGTTCTTTACTGGAAACTTTCCCATTTTCCCACATCCTTTCTAAAATAAATGACCAAACTAGGACAGGCCATAGGCTGCTTATTTCTAAAGGGCTATACTTACTATTAGTTTACATTAGAGATTTTGTACTAAGGATTATCACCAACACCAAAGGTATAAACTATTCACCTCATGATCAATTGTAGAATGAAACATTGCATTCCAAAATTTTGCATTTTTCAAGGGTAATTTGAAATGAGAGAATAATTACTACTGCTAATTATGTGACTAGTCAAAAGCATTAGTCTAGTGGAATTACATGACTATTTCAAAGCCAAAGGCTCCTGGACAATCTTCATCCTTGGGGGCTGTGAGTGAGAAAGTAGAGGACAATTGCTTTCATCACAGTTAGGATTAACTTGGGGCCAAGACTTATTAAATCATATGATTTACGGTAAATGGGACCTTTAGTTTTCTTTGTGAAATATCAATTCTAACAATTAGCACAGAAGCTTTTATTCTGATAAAAGGAAAAAAAAGGAGTTAAGTGGGTTTGGGGCCCTAATTTGTCTTAGCAGTTCAACATACCATCCTTGATATGGAGTCTTCTAATAATTTTACAATACTAGATCAACTATTTACCATTGCAATTGGTTAATGTGAGAGATTTCAATTACTTTATTAGGTTAGGAAGCTGTCAGTATGAAATCAGAAAGTTCTAGACCATAAAAAAGGGTTATACTACTGACAGCAATGAGACATCTGGCTAATCTCTGAGTCTGCTATATGTTAGCTTTTTATAGAATGCATAAATGACCTCGGTAAACATGTAAGTTTTCTACTTCCACCCATGAAAAAAAAGCACATTAACAAAATTAATAACAGCTTGCCAAACAAATTTTTCAATTATCATCACATTTTCTAAGAACACTATTTATGGAAATACCTAACTAGAATTTTTATGAGATTTGGGAAAATGTTTCTTCAGGTCTTTATGAATTTTTTTTTTTGCCATAATGCACACAATTGGCAGAAGAAAGAAATTTTCTAATGGCTAGTGTATTATTATATTTTAAAGTTATGATTTGTATAACACAAATCCCAAACCTCCCTGTTTCTAATAGAACAAAATGTCAAAAGACCATGATAGGCTTTTTTAGTTCAATCCCCTAAGAAGAAATTTTGAACATATGAGAATATCATATAAATGTAAAGACTTTTAGATAAAGTTGTTGCTTATTTTGTAAATTAGTTAATTGTATTTATTCATTGTTATCCCCAGTGCTAAACACTTAAACATGCTTGATGATAGACTTTCATACCATACTTTCTAATCTATGTGGGAGAATCATCACTCGAATGGTTATCGGATGATGAATTTTTCAGCCAAATTAACGTAAAGTCATAGATTGGTTGTAGAAATTTTCCCATAGGAAAGTCTCCATATGAAAGAAAATATCAATTCTTGAAAACATGGAAGAATGATATGTTCCAAATGAATAATATAGACAATAAAACATTGAAGAAGTCTTTCCTGACAATCTTCATATGTATGCATTTTTATTTTACCATCTGTCTAATCTATACATACAGATACATAAAAAATGCCATAAATACTACAGATGCAGTTAATATATAACCTTATTTACATGTTATTTTGATATACACACATTATATATATATATCTACATATATATATATGCAATTTCATCATATTCTTTAAAGATAAGGATCATCTTTTCTGCCTTATTATTCTCCCCTTTTACCCTCCTTACACAGCTTTAATAAATTGCTTTGCCCATAGAAGGAAGATATAGGAATTGATATCTTCTATATCCCTTATGTTGAGTTTTTTTTTTTTTTTACTCATTTCAACTTTAGAGATGGAGAACAGATGGCTACCATGTATTGTAGAACAGGAAAGACAAATATGGTTTCAATTTTCCTTGGAGCTATGAAGGTAGGGTAGTTTGAAGATTAAAAGCAATTTATCACCCATTTCCTATGAATTCTGACTACTCTGAGATGTAAGATGTTTACTCAGTAAAATCAAGACAGATTGTAAGATCATCCACTGGAGTTGTCAAAGAACTAACATTGTACCATGGACCTCTACTCACCTCAATGAAGAATATGCTGGCTGCTGATGTTGGATGGTTGTACATGTAGACTGTCACAAGGATGGCTGTTGCTATGATGAGGACAAGGATGAGGATCCCTACAATTAGACCAGCATGAAGAGCTCCATCTTTTTTCTCTGCTGCACTGTCATCAGTAGAGGCTACAAGAACAGCAGACTTATTAGTAGAATGTTCCTAAATTTGTGTTTCATTTGGGGAGTTTAAAACTTTTTGTGAACAGTAATATATTTCATTCTATTTTTCTAAATATCATTTCCCACAACATATTTTCAGTGGTACTGACTCTAGAATGAGATCAGATCTTCTTTGTTCATGCAACTGAACATTCTTACTGTTAAAGAGATGTTTCTTGGTGTTTTATTATTTTTAGTTCACTAAAATTAATTTATTGCAAATGTAATTTGGGTCTTAAATATTTCTTGAGTGTATAATGACTCTCCCTTTAATTTCTTCTAGGAACTACAAGAATTGTGTTATGAACAAATACTGAATAAATATATTTCAAAAACCTGGCTGATATTTTTTAAAAATTAAACTATGACATGAATCTTTCGAGGACATGTATGTAAAAGCTAATCTACTACTTTTCCAAATTCTCATCTAAATTGGTTGAAATTATTTTTTAGAAGTGTAACAGTTGGATGTCAAATGACTCACAAATAGTTTCATCAGAGTTTAAAGACTATGGTTAGCTAAGTGGAAATATTCCATTGTATGTTTTACTAACATACTTTCAGAGAGTGCGACATTAAATTATCTAATAATTTTAACCTAAAAATCAATCAGAAGAAAATTATAAATACATTATAAATTATAAATAAAGAAGAAAATTTAAATTCATAAAGTACTAAAGTATGAAGAGGTAGCAATGGAGTGATCATTGCACCTCTTCATGGAGAGTTAATATTTTGCTTTTTGTATATTTATTAAAAATCCACAGAGAGTTGGGAGCTTCCAAGTTCAAACCAAACTCACCTATTTTTGCTTATGGTAGAAGAAGAAAGAAAAGAGAGATATTTGAGAGACTCTAGAGCAAAATAATCTGGCAACTGCACATTAACATATGGCCCATCAAATACGAAAGATGTCCTTCAGGAGGTGTTGGAGGATTTTAAATTATTACCAGGTACTTAAAAGCTAGTTTTAATCTTCTCAAAATATTTCTTTCAAAAAAATTAAATAATCTACAATATTATGTAATCATCTACTTCATGCGATTCTTTAAATCAAAACTCTGCAATTGCCTACAGAATTGAAAGTTAACTTTGCACATCAACATTCCCAACCATCTCCAATCTGACTTCACTGGCTTTGACAGATTTTTTTTTCACTCCCCCCTAAATGGTACCTGCTGGTTCAGTTAGGTTGTGTTCTTAATTCTCCTTAAAGCATATCACACTCATTTCCTTAATCTATCATTTTAGACCCTGGAATGTTGGGCCTTTCTTTGGACATTCAAATCCTAATGAACATTTTAAATAGAATTAAGATCCTATGTGCTATTGAACATTTTAATTCTATTTTCTGTCCCATATTCTTCAGGAATTGCTATAATGTAATATCATTTTGTCCTTATCACCATCTGGAATTACTGGTCTTAGTTTTACTCATGCAAAAATTAACAGTGATCAGGTTTATACAAACAAGAAACATTTTTAATTTATTATAGTGGAAAGAGAAATGCACTTGGTGAGAACAGATCTCAAAAGACAATGTAAATTATTAATGATAACTCAAAAATGTTTAACCTCACTAATAAAGAGATGTGTATTAAAACCATTTTTACAAACACCAAATTGGTTTAAAAAAATCTAGTACTATGAAACGCATTGGTGTGGTTGTAGAGAAACATATGGACTAATTCACTGCTGATAAAATTGCAAACTTATAGAAAATTTTTGGAGATCAATATACCAGAACACTGAAAAAGTTACTAAAATAAACATACCCTTTTATTTGTTAGTCGAATTTCACTGGGCACCATATTACTTGAAAATGTTCTTGTAAAGAAATAGCTACCCATTCAAAAATTGGGTTTTTAGGCCTAGGATCACAAGAAATTGAAAAAAAAAAAAAACCCAAAGCTATCAACTCTTTAAATAAATTTTAGTGTACTAACAGAATACTATGATGCTATTTAAATCTGAGAAATATCAATAAATATGAGAAGAGACTTCTAAAATCATGCAAAGCATAAATTGTGTCCAATTATGACTATATAAAATTGAATGGACAAAGAATCCTCAGAGACTTAGAGGGAATAAAAAGTTGCATTTTACACTTTGAAACTTTTGTAAAAGTAAATCAATATCACACAATTTAATTATGTTCAATATCATATTTTAAATGGACCATTCAGTAATAATTAAAAGATGACTTGGAAACCAACATTTAATAGCGCTATAATCTTGTATAAGTCACAGATTCTCTATAACTGTTTCTTATCTGCAAAATGGGTATAATATGTGAGCTACTAAAATGTGAAAATGAATATTATTTTTGTCATAAACATGTAAAAATAGTCAATTGTTTTATTATTTAGAAGCCCAATCATTAGTTGAATGAATATAGTATTAAAAGTAGAAGAAAGAGAATGATCAACACTAATTTTCTAATTTCATCATATCTTATCAGACATTAGCTGATAGATGAAAAAGTACATTTCTAGTAGAAATCAAGGTGAGTCTCCGTTGCTAAAGAGAACAGAGATTTTTATCCTTATCTCTATGTACAGTGATCTCTTCTTGTTCAAGGGCATGGCAATTAGCTAAACTAATGTTACCAGACAGTGATTGCTGGAAAGATTCCTGTAACTTCAAGTGGTGAGGAAATATAGGATAAAAGGAAAAAAATACTTTCATTTTAAATATGAATCTTATGGTAGTTTAAAGTTAGTAAATATTGCTAAATTTCTATGCATTATTATGTGTTTTCTGGTAAAATGAATTATATTCTGATGTGAATTGAGTTAGGAAAATAGAGTACTGGGATTTCTGGTAGCATATTTTCACTTTCCTTTTCATTTGTAATTTGTTTTAGTATAATCATTATTATTACAGACACTTTGAGCAACAATGCTACTATTTTAAAGGTCATAATGAACAAAATTTACATACGCAAAACTTATATGTTACTTTCTTTTTTGTAAAATAGAATTCTTCTCTATAGGAAGAGCCTAATAGGAAAATATACACATACATATGTATGTGTATATACACACATGCACACACACACGTGTGTGTATATACATGCATGTATGTGTGTATGTGTGTGTATATATATATATACATGTATATATGTATACACACACAGAGTTAGATCCCTGAAGTTTTACAATAGAAATAGTTATTGGTAAAGGGGTTATGGGAAGATGGCACACTAAGCATTCTTGATAAAGCAGTATGAATTGGTCTAAATATTCTGGAAAGAAATTAGGAATAATAAAAGAAAGTTATATTCTTTGAAATATTTAGGAAAGCCCTTTTTAATTAGCAAAAAAAAAAAAAAAAACTAGAAACACTTGAGCCTCAGTAGTTCTTCAAATCTTCCACACTTAGGATTTCTTGTGAGCGCTCACAAGGCGGTCAGAAAAAGTGATACAAGGACACTCTCAAAGTATTTTTTAAGAATTGTAGAATTGTTTGTATGGGAGACAAGGACCACCCAACATGGTGGGCTCTCATCAGAGAAGGTGTTGTGCTCTAAGAGCAGAAGTTAATATAAAGAAAACACAAAATTAGAGAAGCTACCCCAAATGTTCATATGGACTATTTGTATCCAACCTGTGGCAGAGTATTCCAAGCTCATGTTGGTCTGATCAGCTATAATCAGCCACAATGTAATTCATGTCATTTTGGTTCTTTGTTATACTCTTACACATACATGAATTCTGTAGGTCAAAGTGGAGAGTATACTATGTGCCTTAAAACAATGATATAAACTGAATTAAGGAAAACTCAATGGCTTCAAAAAATATAAATGTGACTGAACAACCACTATACAACAAAGCTGAATTTTTAAAATTATAAACAAGAAGTTTGGCCCCAAAGAAGAGATATGAGAACGCAGTTCTTCCTGCTCCTTTACAGAGGCTGGCATTGTCACATAAGAACAATACATGTTAAATAAGACTTTATTTTGCTTTGATTGATCTTAAGGAATTTTTGTTTTATATTCCTCTTTTTTTGGATTAAATTCTCTTAGAAGGGATAGCTTCCTGGGAATGGGTAAAGGAAGTAATTGGGGAAAATGTAAGATATATAAAATCTATTAAAGTCTATCAAAATAAATCATAAACACTTCAAATAGTATGTTAAAATATAAAATCATTTCCTGCCTAATTTTTAGAAGTGTAACAAATGTAACTAACTATAAATTTCCACAGTTGAAATTTAGTTTGTTGACCCTGAGGCAAGAGGAGTATAATAAATTAATATAATTCAATTTTCAGAAGCAACAAATAAATTTGCCAACATTGGCAATAACTTTTACTGAAGCTACAGGAATTTAGATGGTTTAGGTAGGGGTCCTCAAACTTTTTAAATAGAGGGCCAGTTCACTGTCCCTCAGACTGTTGGAGAGCCGGACTATAGTAAAAACAAAAACTTTGTTTTGTGGGCCCCTGGGTGAGGGGGATAAACGTCCTCAGCTGCTGCATCTGGCCTGCAGGCTGTAGTTTGAGGACCTCTGAAGTGGTTGAAAGAGACCTCCGAACAGCTTTCAGGTTGAAAATCATGATTACACTTAATATACCATGATAAGAGTTTTGAGAAAGTTCAAAATAACTAGGGAGTTGTGTCTTGACCAATCACTTCTTTTTGGAGAATCTTTAGCTGTTCACTTTTTTTCTAATTGCTTCAGAAACTACTCAAACCAAGTTATTATTTTTATTCTTTATTCCTAATCCTTCCCATACTCCATCAAGGTGGGAGAGTCTACATGTCCAGCTTTTTGCTTCTCATTAATGATTGATTGATAGGAAATAAAATATAGGCAATTTTACATTCAGGAAAAAAAGAAGCTTTCCTTATTAAAACACACATATGTGTGTACACATCTATACTTCATATATGACAATTCTCTCTTTTGCCTCTACAATTTTCAGAACATTTAAAAATATACAAAGCATCAAGGATGATCATTGGTACATATTACAGTGACCTGTGCATGTTCTTTGATTTTTTTTAACTATTGTGAAACATAAAGTAATACTTAAATGCAGAGAAGGCATGTGTGTGTATATATACACACACACACACACACACACACACACACTATATTTTAATAAATCTCCCTTGGCACCACAGTACCAAAGATTGACCAGATGGGAAAGTCTGACAAAGAGAGGAATCATTCAGGATCTTATGGATATAGTTCATTGACCTACTTTTAGAACAATACATGTCCACAAAGAAACCAAAGAATTGTTTGCATTCTGTTTTTTTTTTTCCCCTGGAAAATCATTTTGTTTTAAAGCCATTTAGCTTTTTTAAAAATCACATCTAGCTATTTTTATCACATAACTAGATTTTTAGGTTTCTATGTATTTTTTATTGATAACTAAAATTTAGAGTCAGCATCCAGCACTATAATGTTCTAAAATGTTTTAAAGGCACTAAAAAAAAAAATCTATTCTTTATTTACTCCAATTCTGCTATGTCACAGAGATGAGCTAAGGCTGCTATTAAATAACTGTTATAATTAAATACAAGAAAAGAAACATAGCTATCATAAAAGAAGTAGTCTTCACCCGAAACCTAAATTTCCCATTAGCCTAACTCTGTCCAGGGACAGAAAATCGAGGATCTGTGAAGATGAAGGACAATATAAAAACTGGCAGAAATTGTTCCAAATTTATAAATCTTGGAGAGTCAATGCTGAAATGTTTTCTTCCAATTAAGAAATAAGCATGTAGTTAGGGAAGATTAAAGATTACTTTTCCAGCTTATGACTATAAAAATTTAAGGAAAAAAGATCCCTTTGGAATCTTATCTGAAACATTTGTGGATTTTGAGCCAAATACATGGTTTTATGAAGACTGACAGAATGTCAACTTAGTTTCCCTGTGCAAATTTTCCCATGTGCATCAATAGATTTCATTCTTTAGCAGCTCTTTTCTATTAGTATTATAAGAGTCCTAACCTTCAGTGTTTCCTCAATTAAACCTTTACTGAATGACCATTTTAAAAATCACTCTTTCCATCCATTCTTTTTGAGAATGATTGTATTACTTTTTTTTCCATCTCTTCAAGTATATTAATGACATTCTCATAGGATACCTACAAATTTTTACAGAAAACCATCATGTAATCTATAAATATATACCACAATGTTATTTACATTAATGTTTCATACTGTAATATTATTGTAGAAGATATTGGGATAAATGCCAGGAATAAATACCAACAATGGCAGGCAAAAGTTCATTAAGCATGGCAGAAGTGTCTCTGTCATGGACTTGCCTGTCAATATAGCTCCATGGTTACAGGCTGTGCTCTTAAAGGGGAAAATTGATGTTTAAATACTACATAGAATATTCTTGCCAAAGAAAACTTTGTATATGACAATGCTTTTTAAAAAATTATAATCCTTTCATCTCCTAAAACAGAGGAGAAATAAAATTTGTCAAATAATGAAGAGAAGCTTAATTCTACAATAACCAGGATGTTTACAAAAGAATTATTACCTCATCTGCTTCTAATCAAGCTCTGTAATTTAGCAGCATAGCATAGCATAGGATAGCATGATATAATGTAATATATGTAATATGATATGATATAACAATATAATATATTATAATAATATATATATATTCCAGATAACATCCTGCAGTATTGTAGGGTTCCACGAGGTAAAAAGCAACAAAATCCCCAAATCTATGTAACAACACATTCTCTTTTTCTCTCATTTTATGCCCCACTGGCAATTGTCTATGATTTTGAACATATAATTTCTGCACATTTTTCAGGATATGAGTTGTAAGTATATATATATATATATAAATCTTCCTTTCAGTGATAGCTATTTATTTGTTGCTTGATTTTTCTTAAGATCAAAGACTGAGGCCTTTTCCAGCTATCTGGAAATCCCCCATCACTTAATAAATAAGGATACATACAGTGAGAAGAGAGAGGATTCAAAAGTTCCTTAGGTAGTAATTGGCAGAATTAGGACTCAAAGCCAGATCTTTCATGGCAGATCTAGTAAAATGTTCTTTCTACTGTGTCATGCTAGTTGCATTTCATATACTACTCAAGTAATAAATAATATTCCCCTAAAACATTATCTAATTTTCAATCTAAAAATAAATTAAATTAATATATTTTCTGTAGATGAATTATTTTTTCTTTAGTTAGTGTCAAACTAAGGCATACTAACTAATATACAGATCTGAAGGACATGGATGCTAATATACTGATGATGTAACTTTGAGTGAAACCAATTATTTTACATACCAGTTGGAGGTATGATTTAAATAAAATAGCTCCAATGTCTACAGAATTTGACCCATAGATGTCACTCCTAAACATATACTCTGAGAACAACAAGGATAGAAAAAATGATTGCATTTGAACCACAACATTTAGAATAAGCACCATAGTTAGGCATGAATTAGAGATACACACATATACACATGTATATATACCCACAGACATAGGTGTATATATGCATATATGTATATAATATATATCAGCACTTTTTATCATCAAAGAACTCAACAAAATAGGCACTTGAATATAATGGAAAACTTTTATCTATTTCATAAGGAGGAAAAAGGAACTAAGGAAACATTAAATAACATACAAAAAAAGATGCCAAATATAGAAATCAGAAATGAGGAAACAATACACAAAATAATTATAATAAAGAAAGTGAAAGAAATAAAGAAATAGCAGCAACAACAAAAGGGTGTGTTGTTAAATGCTGTATGATTATAATGACTAAACTTGGTCCTAAAGAAAAAAAAATGAGAAAATGCATCACTTTCCCTTTCACTGGAGAGATAGGGGTTTGTAAATGTGGAATATTGGATATACTGTCAGACTCAATAAATGAGAGCATTAGTCTTGTGGAAATGGGATTTAAGAAAAAAAAACAACAATAATTTTATTACAAGGGAATATTAGTTACAGGAAAATGGAGGGTGATATTTGCAAACAAAGGTAATATATAAAGATATCAATATATTTTTCTGATTAAAAATAATTTTTAAAAGCATATGATAGTTAAACTTTTTTTAGAAAATAACATTCATTCACATGACTATATTCAGGGGAAGAAGGCGAGATTTCTATTTCAAGCACTACAGGGGATAAATAATGGAAGTATTCTCGTCTGGTTCCACTGTTTATTCTATCATGGAGCATAAGGAGGAAAAGGTAAAAGACCATCAACTTTCTTAATTGTCCAGACTTGCTGGGAAAGGAGATAGCTTATACTTATTTACAAGAACATGAATAAGCACAGATAGAATAGACAGGTCTCTATATAGTACAATTTGAGGAACTTCAAAAGAAATATTATTACCAAATTAGCTTTCCCTTCTTACCTCCATGCTACCCAAAGTAGCTAATATTCCCACAGTTGGAAATAATATTTTAGGTAATGGATTAAAAAGTCTTGTTCATATATTTCATGTTATGAGGAAATGATAGTAATTACTACTCTATTAGAAAAAAATTTATCCATCAGTAATAACCTTTTAATATGAATTAATGTTATTGAAGTGATTATTTTTTAACAAAGAATTGATTTCCTTTTATCAATAAAGATAACATAAAGTCAAATTTCAATATTTATACAAACTAAGAAAAAATATAGATGGGTACCATCAATCAATCAATATTTTTAAGCACTTACCATAGGCTTGGAACTATTGATACAAACAGAACAAAACAAAAACAAACAAAAACCCAGCTCCAACTCTCAAGATTACATTTCATTATACAAATCACTAAATACACACTATTAAACAGAGTAGTTAGCTAAAAGATTGATGATGTGTGGAAGTGGGGGGGATGTTGGGCTATCATTTAGGATAACTAGGTTATTGGAATAATTTTCTATGATATATCAGAAAGAATTTACTTGGGCAACAGGCTGTAGTTTATTAGTTTTTATGCAATTTTTACAATGAAATCTGCAAATATTTGGAACATGTGGCACTGTCCAAAGATTTTAAGTCCTAGGCAAACTTTGAAAGAAATGAAAGCCTCAACCATCTAGAAATAATGACAAAAAATGAGAGTTTTCCAAAAGATATATAGAAGAATCTTCAAGTCAATCACATCTTCTTCCTAATTTATCCTTGTAGTGACAGTAATGGAAACTTTTCAGTCATTTCAGTTGTGCTATTTGAGCAATATTTGAGTATTTATTTTCCAAATGGTTCATAGAATCGATGCAAATGCATGCTAAGAAGATAAAGGGCTCTCAGTGGGGAAGGAAGTAAGCATTAATTGGACTCATAATATAGAAAATAATACCTGGCAAATATTTACTAAGGTCACTAATTCCATTTAAGATAAGAATCAGACTGTATAAAACTCTACCAGATAGTCACAGTCAGATATGAATGGTAACCTGGTCTCTTCAGAGGGGACAATTTAACCTTCAAAGCAAAGTTTCAAATCCTTAAAAAAGAATGAATTCTTCCTTAGATTGATACAATCAACCACCCAATCAGTCAGAAGGCAATTATTAAATAGCTACCACAAACTAGCCCTGTACTAAATACTAGGAATATAAAGATGACAACATGAGCATTTTGGTTCTTAAATACCATGTATTCTCTGATAGAGATAGAATATGAATTTGTAAGCATATGGAGAATGAATGCAAAATAAATAAAATAGTTCTATTAGAGTATTAGCAGTTGGGGATGTGAGAGTTCTATAAGCATAAAAGTAAAAGATTGTTAAGGAAAGGAAGGGCACATTTATTAAGTTTCAGTAACATTCTTGAAATGTAATGATCACATTTTGGTGATACCATTATATGGCATTTATTAAAAGTGGCCATCTTAAATGATATTATCTCAGGTCATTCCCAATTCCCAAGGACTTTGGTATCAGATGTAAAATTTGTGAAGATTAATGAGAGTCTTTTAAGCTTCTACCTTAAATAGCCTACCTCACAATTACATGTATGTATATGCCCATGGGAAATGGTCTTTATTTAGGCCCTGGAAACAAAACCAACCTATGTCAGCCTGAGCACTGAGACATTCCTTTTTATTCCTGGAACAACATGCAAACAATGACATTTCTTAGATATTTTCTTCTAGTGGAATTGATGTTACAACCCCACAAGAAGGTGAGGAAGAAAGACTCCATGGCCATACAGTACATCTTAATAATATAGTCATGAGAGTGATATTTTAAATAAACCAGGTTCTGGAACTTAAATATGAATTTGGTTACAGAGGCAGATAAAAGGTACACCATACATCAATATCACAAATGAAAAATGAAAGCATGGAGAACCAATTGTGCAAACATATCAAATTTTCATGGCTTAAAAAAATGGTAGCAAATTGTAGTTAGGATATAATATCTCAGGAGGACAGAAAGAAGGAAACTGAATAAGAAAGCATGTCTAACAGGTGGCATTGACTGTGGAACCTGTTATGGAACTTATCACAGGCTTTTATATACTCTACCTCTATGATAGCACAATGATTTAGAAATGTAAATCTCTCTAGAGTAAAAGACTAATATAACATGGTAAACAAAGATAAGACAGGCCTTTCCCTCTATATCTGCATTAGAAAGTATTTCACAATATTTGCTATTTGAATAATCAATCATGTGAGTCCTATGATAATAGTATCTAAACTGATAGTTATTTGATGAATTACTTCTTTCCTAAAGGGCAAGTAGATTATCCTAAATTCCCCTTCTATAATTTTATATAATGCCAGTATTTGATTGTACTGGTCTAATCTTCAATGGTGTGTGTGTGGGGGGGGGTGGGGGGGAAATGGCAGTGAAGCCAGGGTTTGTGTGGGGGTGAAGAAGGAGAATGAATGAGAATATGAGTTGAAATATTTTGATGACTACCCTGGAAATGTTTTTAATAAGGAATTCCTATTCAGGTATGGGGGTATCAGAAGATTTCTAAAGTTTCTTCTAAATAGGAAAACCAGTAATTCTAATTGTATTAATTGTTTTGTCATTTTAATCTTTCCAATGATTTTACTTAACTGGTGAGTATATTAACTTGTAAGGATGACAAATAAGGTTCTTTAAATCTTATTTTATTTATCATCCTTACAAATTAATGTTAAAGAAGTAAAAAGTAATGACCACCCTCTTTCTCCTTTCCCTTCTTTCCTTCTGGCCCTAAATACAATTTTTGAAGGTTAAATGATAAAGCCAAAATTACTTTGAAATTTAAGGGGAAAAAACAGTCTCAACATGCATGTTATAGCAGAGACATGAGTTAATGATTCGTTTGCTGAAAAATTTTGTGGTTGGTTTTGATCCAACAAGTAATTAGGATCAGTGGAATAACATTCTGCTATATTAGCATACAGCCATGTTTCCAATCAGTAGTTATTCTTTGACACCATTGTAATTAACTCCTGTCTTTATGCGCCAGGACACTTTCAATATCTCATATAATTTTATTTGAACATTGAAGAGTGAGAACTGAATTAAAATTTAGTACAAGTATGACATGATGCTATCTAGAGCAGATTTACAAGACTTAAAAGAGGCTAATTTCACATGAAGTCTGAGAAAGTATTTGAACTCAGATCTTTCTGACTCATGTCCAATACTCTCTCCACTAGGACCAGCTAATATAATCAGAGAGGAGGCAATGGTTTGTAACAGAACTAAAGAGCATGAAAGGGATTAAAAAATGTTAGTAGAAAAAGAATCTCAGAACAGGACATCAGCAAAAGATATCCTCAAGACTAAGAATGGCAAACAATAGGAGCATATGTAAACAGAGGGCACAAGTGTGATTTGAACATAAAAAAATAGTATTTTTTTTAAATGAGGAAATTAAGAGGTAAGAGAGGAATATACTGGGAGAAAGAGAAAGGGAGAAGTGAAATGGTACAAATTATCTGCCATAAAAAAAGAGGTAAGAAAAAGCTTTTACAATTGGGGTTTGTATTGGAATTGGATGAAGGGGAGGAGAGGGAGAATGAGTGAACCTTATTCTCATCAGAAGTGGATCAAATAGGAAATGGCATACATATTCAGTAGGGGTATAGAAATCTACCTTATGATGCAGGAAAAAAAGGAGGGGAATGGAATATAGAGGGAGGGTGATAAAAATAGCATATTGGGAAAGGGAGTGGTCAGTAGCAAAATACTTTTGAGGATGGATAGGGTGAAAGAACAGAAAGAATAAATGGGGGGGGATACAATTAGCAATAGTAATTGTAAAAAAAAATTCAAAGCAAATTTCTCTTATGGAATATTATTGTTCTCTAGAAAATGATAAACAGGAGATTCTCAAGGAAAAAAATTGTAGGAACTCCAACAACAAAGTGAAATATATTGTATACAAAGTGATATCAATGTTCTGGGTTGACTAGTTGTAAATGACTGTGTTACTCTCAGTAGTACAATCATGAACACCTACTCTGAAGATCTTATGATGAAAAATCCTATCTGTATCCAGATAGGAACTGATCAAGTCTGAATAGAGATCAAAACATTCTCTATAACACTCTATCTTTCTCTTTATTTTTAATTTATTTTTTTTTGAGAGTTTTTATTTTCCTTAGGGTAGGAGATCTATGGTTTCTTTCCCAACTTGACTTTTATGGAAATGTTTTGCATAACTTCACATGTGACTTCTTAATTGTGAGTCAGAACTCAAAAATCTTAAAAAAAAAAAAAAGGTTTGAACGTAACTGGGGAAAATATTAAATAAATAATTTTTTAAAAATGGCAAACAGGAGATATTTTATGTTCAGAGATATTTTATGATGTGCCCTGTGTCTTTATTTATTTTATCACAAATATAAGCAAGTGATATTTTATTTTTTATGATCAGATTGGAATTTGATGTATTATCTTGATTTACTCTGGAAATAAACAAAGGAAAAACATATTTATTAAAAAAAAAAACAATCTTATCTCTCTAATAATTCCATCTTATCCACACTATCAAAACCAAAGTTATTTAATGCATTGCCACTGGAAATACAGAACTATCTATAATCAAAAGAAAGTATGCTTTCAATGCATTCATTCTGGCGCATATATTTGAAATGACTTAATGAATCATATCACTGGGGTGGCACAATGTATAAAGTGTTAGACCTGCATTTAGGAAGATCTGAGTTAAAATCCTACCTTAGAAACTTACTGGTTGTATGACTCTGGGCAAGTCACATGAACTGTCTAAATCTTAGCTTTCTCATCTATAAAATGATGTCATGAGTATCAAGTAAGATAAAATATATAAGCCATTTTGATAATTTTAAAGTTAAATAGATGTTATCAATAATGATTAAAAATAGTTTTAAACTCAATACAAATAGAAATCTGTGACACAAAACCCATTTTTCAGATCCTTCTCATTCTGCTTTACAATTCAATTTTCTATTCTAAAACTTTGGAAGAGAGGATAAATCATCTGCCTTTGGGAATCACAATATACAGATTGTGTCTTTGGAATCACCCATTTAATATCTATCTATACACACACACACACACACACACAGCAACTACTTTGTGGACACAGGCAGAAAAAATAGAAAAAATTCTAGAATGAGTAGAGGAAGGGTTTTTTTTCTTCTTTCTTTCCATTTCAGGTGGAAAAATACATCCTCAACATCATTTGAATCATTCGTTTTCAGTGCATTTTTCTCTCCCAAATCCAAGCTTGGGCTTCTGTGAAAACTAGACAGATAAAGCATAAGATCAAATTTAACTCTGATGATTTTTACAATTCCGTTGAAAGTGATAGATGTTTAACAACCTGTCAAAAAAGAAGTTAGTTATGAGTCTATGATCTAAGGAAAGACAAGATAAAAAGTCCAGGGGAGGTAGAAAAAATGCCAAAAGATATATTACTTTGATGATATATATTTGAAAGGAAAAATAATAATTTGACTGAATGATATATGTAACCTTAAGACACTTGATCTGTCACCATAGACAACTAGGCAATAAAAATAAACCTTAGAATTATTCCACTGAAAAATTCCAAGTAATGCTCTCATATTTTATAACTGGATAAAAAGTGTGATATGAACAGAAGAAATTTGGAGCATAACCTTAGAAAATCTGAATTATCCCAGTCATTCTCAAGGCTTATTAAAAGTGCACCTACATTAGAACTTTGAAATAAATCACTTTGTAGAGTGTGTCTTTGAATTAACTTTTCCCCTTATCTATGTTACACTAGTTTTACCAATAAATTCTGTAAAATTCCTCAACAAAAGTTTTATTCAGGCATCTCAACATAACATGAAGGTTATTCTCGGTCCTCAAGGTTTGTGGAATCAGATTTAATGTCTAGCAGTGTCTGACAAGTTGAAAAAGACCTTGAATATGAGTTCTGGTAGCAAATCCTCTATAATTCATGGAACAAATATTATGAAGTATGAAAAGACTATTAACCAGACTATATTTTCTATTGTTCATGGAACAAATATTATGGAGCATGAAAAGCCTATTAACTAGATTATGTAAATATGATCCAAAGATCCTTCCAGACTTAAAAAAAAGATAAAATGCATTTCATTCTTCAGTTTTCAATTACTGTCAATCCAATTAAATAACTCAAACTAATATCAAATAGTTTAAGACATGTAATATGTCACAAGAGAAGATAAAAATACCAAAATAATCTCTTCTTTGAATTTCATGCAGATAAAAGTTAAAAAAATAAAACAGGCAGCAGGACATAATCAAAAGATTAATTTTAGACTTCCTACTATTTATTTGTAGTACCCTTATTAAACAATCTATATCCAAAAACCATTTATCTTAACAGTCAGTGAAATAGATCAATTAACATATCTCCTTAGAAAGATAAAGGAATCAATTCGATCATGTACTCAAAACCAATAGAAAATATAATTGAATATGATTCTTGGTCAATTTGTAGGATTTGGCTAGCTTAGAAGCAAAGTGACTATCCTGAAGTTATTTGGAGATGCTGAAATACTATCAGTTATAAAAGTAACTGGCAAGAATAGCCAACTTAACCTATACCTTGATTCTTGCTTGGTATTCATAAATACAAAAGCTAAAGGCCTGTTTCTCCTTCCTGCAACACAATGTTTTCTCCAAGAAGAGAGTTGGAAGTACTGGATTAAGAACCAAAAATCACCCAATTTTCTAGAATAAATAAAGACTAATTCCAGTAAATCAGAATGAGCTGTATAAGTAACCAGAATGTGAACAAGATTAGAGCAAAAGCCAAATTTAATATCAAATTCAAAGAAAGAACAAAGATTAGAAGACAGTCCAAAGCTAAACTTCAAGCAGTTCAAAACATTAACTATTTAACTGTTTATTCCAAAAAATCATAAGTGGAAAAAAAGTCAAGAAATTAAATATAGTCCCATGTTTAGAGAAGTCTATTATAAAACATATTTCAAATGGAGACCAAGAGTTTCCATAAAAGAGCAATAACAAGAGCTAGCATTTATTTTGCATTTTAACATCTGCAAATCACTTTACCTCAATTATTTCATTATCTCTTCAAAATAACTTTATGAGCTAAGTATTAATATTCTTCTCCTTTTACAGATATGGAAACTGAGGCTAGTTTAAGTGCCTAGTCTAGGGTCACAAAGTTAAGTGAGTGTCTAAGGAAATATTTGATCTCAAGTCTCCATCTCCAAGTCTAGTGTTCTCTTCACTTGGCCAAAATGGAGCCTCTAACAGCCTCAGGAACTACCTCAAACAGCAAAGACTCCATTTATCTGTCAAAAAGAGACATGAGAGCTTCTACAAAAGTTGATAGTAAAAGATAGTTTGTAAAACATTATGGAAGAGTTATGGAAAATTACAAAAAATATTACAATATATAACATCAAAAATATTTGAAAAAAATGAAACAATGAAGTCCCAAAGGAAAAAAAAAAGTCCTATGTGCAAGACAAGGGAATTGTCTAAAGAGATAATACATGCACATAGGAATAAATCAGTAAAAGTCCTAGCCTACTAGGACACAATTTCTGAAACTCTGAATCATCTGACCCTTCTGAAAAGCAATTCTGAATAATGCTAAAAAAAATGGGGCAAATGCTAAGACATCCAGATTCTTTGATCTAGGGAACCTAGTATAAAACAAATACAGGAAAAAGATCAAATATAGGAAAGAAACTACCTCCATATACAAAAATTCATAACAATACTTTTAGGTGACAAAATCCCAAAGAAAATAGATATGTGCTTATTGATAAGAGAATGAATAAATATACCATGGTTTATTAATGTAATGGAATGTTACTATGTCGTAACAAATATTATTAATTCATAAGATGTTAAATCTCATATGAACTAAAAATGTGAAGAAAGGCAAACCATGAAAAGAATATACATAATGATTACAATATTTTAAAAAATTAAAGAATAATATCTCTCCCCCAACAATAACAAAATGTGATTGCTCTTTAGTTACAGTTACAAAACTGGATCCCGGAGAAGAAAAAAATATATTTCTCTTCTCTATTTACAGAAAAAGGGACTATAAGTGCAAACATTTTACACACTGTCAGAAATTATTGATGTGCTGGCTAATTTTGTTCAACTGCCATTTTTTTCTTTCTTTAAAAAAATTATTTATTACAAAGATGAATGGACAGAAGAATGATAAAGCATTTATTAAGTACTTATTTGTCAAAACTTTCTGGTAAGAGAAATGAGGGATAAACATCTTTGAAAATAAATGTGATAGATAATAACAATATAATAATTAACCATTAATTTTTAAAGGTATGTAAATAAGATTGAAATTATACAAGTAATGGAGTTTGAACATGGAAAAAATGACATAAACCTTAAAAAAATGTCAAGGGCATTAAAGGTTAAAATGAGCTGAGAATAGTAAGGAAAGTTAAAGGCAAAAACATGAAATTATTTAACTATGTGGGCAAAAGAGGAAGATCAAAGAAGGGATGGAATGGAACCTCTGTTCAGGGAAGATGAGTTTATTCTGTTCAATTCAAATGCTTATTGTGTGTCTAAAGACAAAAAAAGACCAATTTCTTTCCTCAGGGAGCTTACTTTATATTGGGTGATGTTAGAAAATGTATAGGAAAAAAAAAAAGATGGTCAACTGTTATTTTGCTGCTTTTATCTTTGCTTGGGAGAATGCTTGGCCTAGAAATAAGAGAACAAAAATAGAACATATTCCCAACATAATTTAAGGATACAAGAAAAGAGCCTTGATGGATTTAAGAGAACAAGCCTAAATGAACTGAATTCTAGGATTCTTATTGTATTGACAAATATGACTGCTAAAATAATATCAGCACTATCATTGAAAGATCTGAAAAATGCCAGCTTGAGAAGGGCAAACATACTGATTTAAAAAAATAGATTGAGAATAGAGTCTGTATGCTATTAGGCAGATGACTATCGGACACCTAAACTAGGAATAAGAAAAAGCCCCCCAAACCTTCATTCAGAAGAAGTCAGGAAAAACTAAAATCATTTCTTTTTATTCCCCTTTCAGGATATTAGGCAGGTAGATGAGAGGAATGCAATAGAAGTACTCTACCAAAATTTTAGCTAAGTGACAATCTCTCATGCTTAAAATTTGTAGATGTAACAAAATAATAGTTTTGTTGAAAGAATTTGGAAATGATTGAATTATGAAATACAACAAAATAGTCATTAATGGTAAAATGTTAACTTAAAAGTTTGTTTTTCATGGAGGCTCCTGTGCTTAGTCTGTTCTGTTTAACAGTTTTAGCAACAATTTTAGTTTTATCTAGATAAAAGCAATGATGGTATGTATACTTCTCCAAATTACAGATTTTAGAAAGGAGATAAGAATTTCTATAGCAATTAATATGTACCAGGCATTGTATTGAGCACTTTACAAATATTATTTTATAATATCCAAATTTTATGAAATCTAAAAATAATTTTTAGAATGAAAGTGTTATTAAGTATCTTCATTACACAACTGAGGCAAATTATGGTTAAATAACTTGTCCAAAACCACACATTTAGGAAATTTAAACTCAGTTCTTCCTAACTCCAAGCTCACATTCCATCTACTATTCTACCTAGCTGCCTCTAATGACAGCTACACAAAGTTATCGGAGTTAAAATATTGCATGACAGAATAAGTTTCTGGGAGTTCCAGACAGGCTAGAACATTGGGGGGAAATATTATATGACAGAAATTTAATAGGGAGAAATGTGAAATCTTGCCCTTATACTAAAAAAATTCCATCTAAATAACTAGATGGCAGATTGTCTGAAAAAGTTTGGGAAAGAGAGGCTATGGGTTACAAATTTAATATGTAACAACAGCCAAAAAATATAATGAAATTTTAGGTGATATTAAAAGGATTACTTATAGGACTAGGAAGGGGATTTTCCTCTTGCACTCTGGTTTGGTGAGCTCTCATCTGGAATTTTGGAATACTTTTTTTCACTTCTGAGCACTTACTATAGGCTGTTGCTTGTCATTCAGTTGTGGCCAATACTTTGTGGCCTCATTTGGGGTTTTCTTGGCAAAAATCTTGGAGTGATTTGCCATTTCTATTTCCAGCTCATTTTTTAGATGAGGAAACTGAGGCAAGCAGGGTTAAGTGATTTTTCCCAGAGTCACATAGCTAATAAGTATCTGAGGCCAGAATTGAATTGAGGAAGAGGAGTTTTTCTGACACTGGGCCCAACACTCTACTGCATCACTTGGGTACCCCATATTTTAGATGGGCCATAAATGAATTGGAGAGTATCCAGAATAGCAAGATTTTTATATCATTTATAGAAATCCAAGTGTCATTTAATTACATGAATATACATAGTATCTTAAAAAGTTAGATTTTAAGGCATTCTTAGACATAATAAGGTATAAATCCTTTCACTTCTCAGTTGAAAACAATTGACATACTAATTCAATTTACATTTCTTTTCTACTTCCAAAAATCTTATTATAAATCATTTACAAAATATACAAAGTTCAGGGACCTAGTTAAGTTGTTGTAAAATCATTAATTTTATTCTTTTTAAATATAAAATTTTAATGCTGGAAAATAATCAAGACAACCACTAAGACAGAACATGTCTTAGTATCAGCTACAAAACCATAAGATCAAGTCCTCACTTAAAAGTTGAACATGGTATTGATTTAGGGCAGCAAAGAGATCAATCCTTCATTTTGCTGAGGAAATGGGTCCAAGGATATGAAGTCATAAGAATTTGAACTCATCTTCTGGCTAAAAATCTATTTTTTAAAAACCAACTGTACCATACAGTACAGTTTTGATTTTTCTTAAGAAAATGGGCATATAAGTGAAATGAGCAGAACCAGGAAATCATTATATACCTCAACAATGATACTGTTTGAGGATGTATTCTGATGGAAGTGGATCTCTTCGAGAAAGAGAGCTAATTCAGTTTCAATTGATCAAAGATGGGCAGAAGCAGCTACATCCAAAGAAAGAACACTGGGAGATGAATATAAACTGCTTGCATTTTTGTTTTTCTTCCCGGACTATTTATACCTTCTGAATTCAATTCTCCCTGTGCAACAAGAAAACTGTTCGGTTCTGCACACATATATTGTATCTAGGATATACTGTAACCTATTCAACATGTAAAGGACTGCTTGCCATCTGGGGGAAGGGGTGGAGGGAGGGAGGAGAAAAATCGGAACAGAAGTGAATGCAAGGGATAATGTAAAAAATAATAATAATAATAATAAATAAAAAAGAAAAGAAAATGGGCATAATCTTATGAAAAAGAAAAATCATAAATACCTCATAATAGCCATCATTAAAATGTAAATGGTACCATTTATTAAACACTTACTAAATATCACATAATGGTTAAATTAATCTCACATTTCTGGAAAGTATAAAAATTTAAAGAAACTTTAATTAGAAATCTTGAATATAATCTTGATCTGGCTAGTTTTTATAAGTTGCTTTTGTGATGTAAAAAAAATCATTACTTTTGACAATACTCAGTGGTACTGCATAAATTTTACAGTTATAAATTCATATTATACCATTAAAAGACTCACATAAGAATATTTAGCATAGGGCACATAAGATCATAGATATGGAGCTGAAAAGGGTCTTAAATGTCTTATAGTCCAATCCACTCATTTTATAACTGAAGAAACTGAAGCTAAATGTCCTTTCCAAGGTCATAAAAGTGAACGGCAGAACCATATTCAAACTTAGATCTTCTGATTCAAAAGTCAGCCCTTGACACATTTACCAGTAACAATTATTTTTTCTTCAAAAGAAAACTGAAAGCAGAGGAATAATTTGCTTTGTAGATATAACATCATTTTGAATTTTAATTTACCTAAAATTAATTCAGCAAGCAATTAGCTTTCATAGTTCCAGATGGCAAAAAATTCAGAATTTATATAGAATTCTTTTATTATAACTTCTCAAAATTTTGATTGCCACATCTTGCAATGTACCACAGAGATGAACACCTGCCTCACATTTTTTTTTACATTATAAGTTATTTTAAATTACAATTCTGTAGGTTCTCACTTTTAAAGATAAAGACTTCTTCTTATGTCCTAGGGTCACTAAGATCTATCTAAATCTTTGAATTGAAGATTAGACCTGTAATTTCAGAGATATTTTCTATACTTAATCAAAGAGTTATCATAAAGTCGACCTTCGTCGAAAGTGACTAAGGAGATACCCAAGAATGAATGAGAACATAGTGTGTAACTTTGCTGCTTTGGAACTTTGTGCTTCATATCAATCATAAGTTAAAAGCTCTGGGCAAGTGAATCAATAATCACATCAGTCATTGGTTCTGTAACTGAATTCAAATGCCTTTGTTTATGGAAAATGTCCCTAATTGCTTATCTTTCCTCTTAAATCCACTGAAGTGGCAAAGTCTGCAAAAGTGAAATATAAGTTCTCACTTCTGACATGAAAAATACTTTGCTGATTTTAAAATTGAGTTTTCTTTACTCTTACTACTTTCTATGCATATCTAATATTTATAAAAATAAAACATCCTTTTTTCAAAATATTGGGGGCTTCCTTTTAAATCATAGGTCAATAAGGGGCTCTAAATAAAGTGTTGGTACTTTCAATAAACTAGTAATTCTTTATAAAGGATTTAATGAGTGCTAAGTGCTATGTGAGGTCCTGGAGATACAAATATAGAGAATGTAATAATGTTTACCTTTCTCTTCATTTGGAACATGTGTTGACAGTCAGCTCTTTGAGAACAGGTAGCATCCTTTCCTCTCTTTGTATCCTTTATGCTTAACACAGTGCTCCAAACATAGGAAGTCACTGATAAGTGCTAATTAACTTGATTGTATTTTCCCAATGTTGATTTTTAAGATCCTTCCTTCTTTCTTGAGCTCTTTTCCATTTGAGCATTTCTAATCAATTAATTCTATCTAACTTTCATTTGAAAATATTGAAATCTGCTTTTCTAAAGTCTACTGTAAATGTATGCCTATTCCAAGAATTTTTCCTTTGTTTATATTTCATTTGAATTCTCTTCAATGTAAAAACAAGTGTGTTAAGTGAATATTAAATATGAGACAACCCAAGGGTATAAACAGACAATTCTCAGACGAAGAAATTGAAACTATTTCTAACCATATGAAAAAATGCTCCAAGTCATTATTAATCAGAGAAATGCAAATTAAGACAACTCTGAGATACCACTACATACCTGTCAGATTGGCTAAGATGACAGGAAAAAATAATGATGAATGTTGGAGGGGATGTGGGAAAACTGGGACACTGATACATTGTTGGTGGAATTGTGAATACATCCAGTCATTCTGGAGAGCAATTTGGAACTGTGCTCAAAAAGTTATCAAACTGTGCATATCCTTTGATCCAGCAGAGTTACTACTGGGTTTACATCCCAAAGAGACACTAAAGAAGGGAAACGGACCTGTATGTGCAAGAATGTTTGTGGCAGCCCTGTTTGTAGTGGCCAGAAACTGGAAACTAAGTGGATGCCCATCAATTGGAGAATGGCTGAATAAATTGTGATATATGCATATTATGGAATATTATTGTTCTGTAAGAAATGACCAGCAGGATGATTTCAGAGAGGCCTGGAGAGACTTACATGAACTGATGCTGAGTGAAACGAGCAGGACCAGGACATCATTATATACTTCAACAACAATACTATATGATGATCGATTCTGATGGATGTGGCCCTCTTAAACAGTGAGATGAACCAAATCATTTCCAATAGAGCAGTAATGAATTGAACCAGCTACAACCAGCGAAAGAACTCTGGGAGATGACTATGAACCATTACATAGAATTCCTAATCCCCATATTTTTGTCCTCCTGCATTTTTGATTTCCTTCACAGGCTAATAGTACACGATTTCAAAGTCTGATCCTTTTTGTACAGCAAAATAAGTGTTTGGACATGCATACTTATATTGTATTTAATTTATGTTTTAACATATTTAACATGTATTGGTCAACCTGCCATCGGGGGGAGGGGATGAGAGGAGGAAGGGGAAAATTGGAACAAAAGGTTTGGCAATTGTCAATGCTGTAAAATTATCCATGCATACAACTTGTAAATAAAAGGCTATTAAAAAATATGAGACAATTGACAAATAACTATCAATCATCTATTATTTACACATCTGGGATTATACTTGTCAATAAAGATGTAAATATAAAAATGAAATAGCCTTTGTCAAGAATTTCATATTTTATTAGGAAAGACTATGTTATATGCACAGAAAATACCATATTTTATTTTCTGCTTTCAATAACTTTCCATACTTTAGGGTTTTAGTTTTATATTTCAAGGAATAAAATATAATATAAATCTCAACTTATCTTCATTCAACTCTATGTAAATGGCTATTTACATAATTTATTATGTTTCTAGTAAGGGCACAACTTCCCCCATAAACAGGAACAAGTATGATCTTGTTTGCTATATTGATACTTTTTTTTTTATTTTTAAAGAGATTTTTAAAAAATCCCCAGTTGAAATTTATTCATATGTTTTTGTTTTGCCCTTTCTGATTTAATTTTCTGTTGTTCATTTAATGCTTTTTCTCATTTATCATAGATGATACTAGTGCTGTTAATTTAAATACACTGGGTTGTCACTGTCAAATATATGAGACTAGATCACTACAGAAATGCTGCCAATATGTATAAGATTGACCATTAGATTTGCTCCTTGAGAATAAAAACTATTTTTTTTTCTTTATCCCCACCATTTAGATCAGTAACTCTACACAGTAAGCAGTTAAGTGTCTGTTGACTTATTCATTTAATTTTGTGTGTTTTCTTCTCTGAAGATGTATCTAAAAATGTTCTTGCAATAATTTGAGTAATCCATGTTAGGCTTCCTCTAATTCTGTTTGTTGCTTCTTTTATTACAATTTCCTTTTGGAAATTTCCTATTATTTCCTTTGGCTGACATCTTGACTTCATGAGCTATTTTGCTCACTAAGGCAACTTCTTGGTTGTTTAAGTCTTTTCATTGGGGTAACTATAACATGAGTTAAATTTCCTAAGACATGGCATTAATTAGTTATTGCCTTTACTTTTATTCACTTCCTATTGTTCAATATAAATATCTTGTTAAATAGATTAGACAGGTATTATTGTGTATATAATATGTTTTGATATTTAGCCTTATCCCCCAATTTTGGAATTAGTTTTGATTCATTATCTAATTAGTCTACAACCTGTCTTACACACTGACAATTTATTTTTATATCATACTTCTCTTGATAGCTTGAGTTCCTACACAAATTGCATTTATCAATATATCCATGCCATTTCCCTTTTCAGGGAGCTCTCTTCGATGAAAAAGAAGATTTCAATAAAACTAATGAACACACTAATTCCATTTCCAACTTTATGTTCAATTTTGAGATAACTAGTCTCCCATTTGCAAAAAAAGTGAGAGATAGTTTCAAAGGGACTCTTTGGGTCTAGCTTTGGACAAAATACATTTGTATTGTCTAATGTAAATAATTTGTTGTGTTTTTTCTGTATATGTTATCATAGTAAAGATGCATACTGCTTTCTTGTATTTATTATAGATTTACCTCTTATAATGTAATATTAATACATGATATTCTTTTTTTTTTTAAATAACTTTTTATTGATAGAACGCATGCCAGGGAAATTTTTTACAACATTATCCCTTGCACTCACTTCTGTTCCGATTTTTCCCCTCCCTCCCTCCACCCCTCCCCCTAGATGGCAAGCAGTCCTTTACATGTTGAATAGGTTACAGTATATCCTAGATACAATATATGTGTGCAGAACCGAACAGTTTTCTTGTTGCACAGGGAGAATTGGATTCAGAAGGTATAAATAACCCGGGAAGAAAAACAAAAATGCAAGCAGTTTATATTCATTTCCCAGTGTTTTTTCTTTGGGTGTAGCTGCTTCTGTCCATCTTTGACATGATATTCTTATATCAAAATTTGCTTAACCATTCTTCAGTCATTAAACATCTACTACATTTCTAGTTATTTGATGCTTTAAAAGGTTGGCAGTTTATTTTGATAATTTATACATCAGTAT